>NW_026593286.1:33219510-33243605 GCF_907164565.1 Psammomys obesus | reverse complement strand
GGGGGGGGAGCAGCCTTACCAGGCCACAGTAGAGGACAATGCAGCCACTTTTGATGAGAACTGATAGACTAAGATCAGAAAGAAGGAGAGGAGGACCTCCCCTATCAGTGGACTTGGGGAGTGGCATGCATGCAGAAAGGGGAGGGAGGGTGGGATTGGCAGGGGAGGAGGGAGGGGCTTATGGGGGGATACAAAATGAATAAAGTGTAATTAATAAAAAATAAATAAAAGATTTAAAAAAATGTTACTAATCATTTGATAGTGGAAAAATAAAATGGCTATATTTATTACAAAATTTCAGAACCAGAAATATGACCGGAAAAATAAAAGGATGTTTTGTAAAGGAAAATGGGGTCAATCCATCACAAAATACATAGTTACTGTAAATGTTTCCATCCAGTTATAGAGCTTCAGTTTTATAAACAACAAACAAACAAACAAACCCCCTAGCATTCCAAATGAAATACAAAAGAAAGAGTTGCATGTGTCAGCTAATGTAAACAAAGAGGCAATTCTTTTTTCCCGGAAATCTGCACAATCTTTTTTTTCTTCAGTTCTAAGCCATCTTTTTGTCAAAATAATGTATTTTAGCTGGCAAAAAAAAAAAAATCTAGAGCATTTCACTATAAAATGGCAATAAGGGGGTTGGGATTTAGCTCAGTGGTAGAGCGCTTGCCTAACAAGCGCAAAGCCCTGGGTTCGGTCCTCAGCTCTGGGAAAAAAAAAAAAAAAAAAAAAGGTAATAAAGTAAAAAGAAAGAAAAGAATCCAGACACGAAAGAAACAGCATTGGGAATCACAGAAAGAAAAAAAATGAGCTATGATAAAAAAAACACAGTGTATCCATTTATATTAGTGTCTTGACTAGGTGACCAATAGTGACAGAAAACAGGACAACATGGAGCACAATAAAATGGGGCGCTCATTTCCCTGCCTACAGTGCTCTCCACATCAAAGCATTTGTCCGAAATGCAAGTAAACTGTGAAACAATATGTTTACTGACTTGCAAATATGTACGCACATATATTAGTACTAATATAAAAGTACAGATGCCGAATTATCTTGATTTTAATTTTCAGATGGACACATGTATATACAAATAGTAAACTATGACCCACATACTAAATATCCTAAATATTGAGCTTTTGGACAGACTCTCCGTGTATGGCAAAGTGTGACACAAACAACTCAGCATTACCAGGACAGCTTTAAGTTTTTACTGTTATTCTCTGTCATCTAATTTTCAATCAAAACATTACCTAAACATAGGTCTCTGGAACTAATGTGCTAAAACATATACTGAAGCTAAAATGCATGTCAACCTCGATTTTTCTCACTCCTTGACATGGTCTGAATCTTAAAACCTCACAAAATGCAGCAAGATGCACTTCTGCAGATCCCATGATGCCAATGGCCCTATTTCCATGGTAACTTTAATGCTTGAGGAGTAAAAAACAGAAGGAGTCTTAAGAAAATTGCCCAAAGTGAACAAAATAAATTATTAGATTGAACATATGTGGCATAAACAAAATATGGGGTGCAGTTATTAAAAATGAATTGCCTTTTAAAAGTGAAAACAAGCATAGCGGAGCTATGGAACTTCAATTTATAAAAAAAAAAAAAAAACAACGTGGTCATTCTACACTCAACAAACAACCCCAGAACAACTTGGGATGTAAAATTGGAGCTCACAGAGACATCAAAATAGCCAGTCTCCCTTTACTGTATAGATACATGCTTTCATGCAATTGTAAATTATCCATGAATGAAGGTAATAAATAAAACATGATGGGAAGCCATTAGATTTATGCCAGTAGGAGCAAATATCTACTATTTATTATAGCAGCACAAGTTGTATATTTAGTATTATTAAATTATTCCCATCCATAATATGAATACAGTGTCAATTTTATACCAAAAGATACTTTTAAAAATGTTTTGATTCTGATGAATCCTAAATGTCTCGTTTAAGCCTGATAATTTTCAAGTAAGCTATTGACATAGGGAAAATTCACAATGAATTAGCCATCTCGTGACAGATGCAGAATGTAGAATTAAATCTACCTGCAGTGAAATAAAATATTCTCTTCAGTTATGAGTGTGTTTGGATTGGCTGAACTCGAGTTAAGCCAAGTTTGCCTTTCAAAGACATTTGTCTCCTAGCTAAAGATTATCTTAGATTTAACTGATCTGTGTTATTAACTTCATCTCATTAAGTCTTCACCATCCAGTTCTGCCTTTCAATGTCTGTGTTTTTCTTTCTATCAACTGTGAGTGAATTACATTCTTGCCATCAGATATCTTTGGGATGAAGAACAATGCAGATTTCACGAAGACTCCCTTGGCCTACCTCATCATCTTGCTTTAACAGTATTAATGTCCTAAACTGAAAAATAAAATTTGATTTTCAGTGTTCAAGGCCTCTAATCCAATAAAACCATGAATAATAAGATGTGATGTCTTCAGAATTATAAGCTAAAATTGGATTTTCAATTGTTTATTTACTCAACTGATGAGTGTACTGAATGATGACTACACAAGAGGCACTGTCCTTGGCACTGAGAAGCCGGGCACAGATCTGATACAGCACATCTAACAGGGCTGATCGTTTAGTTTCATACAAGAGAAAAATATGCTAGTAATGGTCTTTAATTTGGTAAAACACAATGGTGACATGTCTGAATTTTTTTTTAAAAAAAGTCTGAATGTAAGAAATAAATGGATATTTTCTTGTCTAGGCCTTTTGCTTATAACTTTTTTCCAGTATTAGTGATTAAACCCAGGGCTGTTTGCTTGGTAGAAAAGTATTCTGCCACTGAGAAACTCCCCAGGCCTATTGTATATCTAGAGAAACAGTTACAGACTACAAATGCATATGTGTGTTTGTGTGTGCATGGCATGTGTGTGTGTGCATGCATGTGTGTGTTTGCATGTGTGTGTGTGTGTGTTGGTGTGTGTGTGCGTGCGTATGTCTGTGTGTTTCCAAGGCCCTGTCAATATATATAAAAAAATTACATTCAGGCAGACCTCACTGCTATTATCTATACGTGCATATACAGACACATAGGCTGTTGTTTATGAAAACAAAGTGTGAACTTCACTGTAAATCAAAAGAAGGGGTTTTATAATAGTGAATATTTTGATGCCAAAAAAATCACCACCATATATATGGTACATTATAAGGCAAGAGGTATAATGTGGCTCACAGCTCTTATCCAAAGTCTAGGGCCCACATGATGCCCTCCTTGTTGGCAGAGCACAGGGCATGATAAAATGGGAGGTAGGGAGAACATCATAGTTTTTCCTTCAGATCTCCTTTTTCTCTTCAAATATGAATCATCTCCCCAACCTCTAAACTCTGTAATTCTATCATCTTTCCTCCCTCTCTCCATAGCTTACAATGATGATAAGCTCCTCTGTGAATTTAGAAGGGGGAAGATAATATTCAAATCATAGACACTCTTGTTTGCACTAATAGGTATGTAATTTTGGCAAGATGTTCAGTATTTCTTCTTCTATATTATGGCTTATGTATCTACTACTTAATTCTCTCAGTTACTGTCAGAATTACATGCAGCAACAAATGCAAAAGTACTTTGTAAAATTTAAAGCATAATAAATTCTAATATTCTTAGAATTTCACATAATTTAGAATATATAAATAAGATGATTAATTTAATTGTGAGGAATTAACTGAATATCATAATTGCAAAGCTAATTGTGAATTAAAAGAATAAAGTTTATTTAATTTTCATCCACTCATTATTTGTTGTCAGGCTTGAAACATATAAATACTCAAATCAACAGAGAGGAAAAGCAATTAGCAAATACAGGAAATACATTTCTTTCTTTCTCCAAACAGAATGTGTGGTTGTTATCTCAAATACGATAGCTGAGATATGAAAGTGCACATGCAAATCATGAGAGCTGGTATCTGATGCCCTAGGAAAGGAAAGATGTCCCACTGAGGTAGGAGCATGTAGAAAGGGCTATCCCACCAAATCATCTTCCCTTCACCATCCCAACTTACTGAAAAATGGCAAGGCTTGAAATAAATGCACCCCATACATGGCTCACCTGAGTATTGCCCCATGCTCTAGAATAAAGCACCTTTGAAGAACTTTAATATTGAGATATTACAGATGGAGAAAGTTATCAGTGGTGGGTGAAAGTAGACAAAGCAGAGACAGAAACCATGGTAGAGTCAAGTATAAAGGCAGTAATAGCCAAATTGTAGGGAAGCAAATCCACTATGAACAAGAGTGGATAAGGTACAGTAGAGTGTGGGTGCATGGTAAGTGGTATTAGAATAACAATCAGAAAGGAGATTTAATAAATATGGTGGCTCAGCAGTGGTGATTAGAGGCAAGACAGGAGCAGCCTTGTCCGCAGGTGATACCGTGTAAAGGAATTCGGCTGATGAACTACACAAGCATCTTTGATTTTAATGTATGTCACCTAGGTGGAAGCCAGGCTTGAGAAATAAACAGCTAACCGGTCAAGGCATTTTAGGAAATACAATGCAAGCAATGTGCTTTGCATATCCTAATTGCATGCATGGACATTTCCTGTACAGTTGAGTTCCATTCCCTCAGCCATGCCGTTTACTCCAGCTGTTGCTGAGTCATTGGTTTTATACAGTTTCGACCACATCTAGTCATGAAACAATCAGGTAGCATTAACCTAGTCCCAGTCCCAACACTGACTTTACTGTCTTCGGAATTCTGGCCTCATGGCATCTAGAATCTACATAGTAAGGGAGTGTGAAAAATATTCCCTTGTACATGAGAAGGACTAACACACAATTACCACTTCTCCAAGCCAAAGGAACTAAATAAATTTCTTTCAAAATGTGATACACAGGGACCTTGATATTCTCAACCTTTCATGAACATCATGCTTAAAACAACTTCACAGAGACCCAGAAGCTTCCTACATGAGTGAGCATTTCATTGACCCAAAGACCTGGGCAATCCTAGAGAATCTCTTTTGAAGCAGAAATATATATAAACTGTTGCAGCTTCCACACCACAAAATACGGACAAGGCTTCTTTGTACTCTGAAAGCAACATGCTCAACGTTTTTACAAACTGCATTTATCACGTAACATTAAAGCAACAGTTTAAAGTGGGCATGGAGTAAGCAAGAGTCTACAATCATGACATCCTATACTTCAATTGGTCTGCCATGCCAGTCATATTACCTGGAAGCAGTAGAGTCAGTAAAGAAAGGCAAGGTAGGTAAAGACACCATGAGGAATATCTGGCAAGCCACGAAAGGAAAGTTACAGCATGCGTCTTGCATTCTGGATCAGTGCCATGCTTTTTACTGTAGAGGACTATTGTACATTGCAAAATTAATTCTGACTTGTAACTAACCTAACTATAAGATGCCAGATTGACTGTGAAACCAAACCTTTCCATAGCAAACTGGTATAATCAAAGCCATGGAGTCCCTAAGTTAAAGAATATAAAGCAAAAACATAGCATTTGTTAGAAGCCATGTATTTGAAGTCCAGAAGACACAAGTAAATCACAAAAATCCCTATCAAAAGCCACTATGACCCAACCATTGGTGTACCGAAAATTTACCCTTTGGCTCAATGTCATGGTTCAGAGAATATTTTTCTAGCATCAATTGTTGGAGGAGGAAAATTCTTTTGGCCTGGCTCACAGTTGATATTTGATATCTTCATGCTAAGCATAAATGGAAGGCTGTGAGAAGTCCTCCTAATAGGCAATGCTAACAGTTATCCATTCAAACACATGACAATGGAAGCAATATGTGGTACGGTTATAGATTCCTAGACCTAGGTGACTAGCTAGGGTAATGAAAATAGCACAAATAGAAGATCAGAGACCATAGAAAATGGAAAAGAAACATGTGGATAACCTACATGAGCAGGCACATGAAAGTTGAGTGTCTGGTTACACCCAGAAAAAAAAAATGAGACCTACCCTAGAAATACACTCAGTAATTCGGTTGAGAAAGTGCTTCAACTAAATGATGTTAGCTTGGCTTCCTCTTTAGATGCTTAGCTTGGGAACAGTGGCCTTTAGTGGAGTAACCATGGCATCATAGGTACAGACTATTCATGGAACCAAATTCCATGAATTTGGTTTACTTACATCATGGTTGATCTTCCTATTACCCCTGAAGAAAGTCGTCAGAAAAGATGAATAGTACTTCCCTGATGTGGCAGCACATTTGAAGATGGAGCTAACTGCATGATACCCCATACATTACCTCAAATCCCTTAGACTGTGGAAGGAACAGCAGCTTGTCATTGAAACATCTCCCTCCTCTCTCACAACAACTTTTTTTGGTGAGGTCTGTCAAAATATTGCAGAACTCATGATCTGTAGATATAGTATCCCGAACAATAGCATCTCTCATTGGAAGAGTCATTTTATGACAAAAGAAGTCAATGAGCATGTGACCACAAGACCTTATGACCACAGGATCTACTGAGGGTTTGTCCCCTTAGGTTATAAGCTGTT
Organism: Psammomys obesus; assembly: GCF_907164565.1. Lineage (NCBI taxonomy): Eukaryota > Metazoa > Chordata > Mammalia > Rodentia > Muridae > Psammomys > Psammomys obesus. The sequence continues at coordinate 33,237,105 of NW_026593286.1, read as the reverse complement.
AGTTTAATAAAGTGACACACAGAATGGTGTGAGTTCAGATAAATCCTACTCTGGGGAACACTGTTCAAGCCTAAGACAATCTTTGAAGGTTATCTTATTTGGAGTCAACTGGTGGTAATGTTTGGTTTCTCATTTCCCAAGCTGCAATTTAGTGATCTAGAAACCAATAAGTAACAACAGAGATGGCATCTCTTCCCCATCCAAAAATCTAGTTCTCACTCTGGATGTGTCTCCTGCTTTTAAATCCCTAATTCCTAGGAGGCACTGTTCTCATGTGAAGATGCTTTGAGGATTCCACTGTTTCTGAGGTAACTATAGTCATAGACTCAGTTAGGGATTTGTATGATACTGTGTTACAAGCGACAAAGAGCAAAGATGCTTTTATCCGGTTACTAAACTTGATCATCCTGTACATGTAGGTTTGCAGCTGAAAAGCATAGTCTACAAGGAAAAGGCCTTAATGGATAGAGTTCTCTACAGTGTCTGTTAGTGCTTCATGACTCCTAGAAACAGTGAATGAAAAGTTGCCACAGCTAAAACCTGATTATAAGTACTCAAAAAATGTCATTAAGGAAGATACGGAGCCCTCTCCTGATCCCACAACTTGAATAAACAATGTTACTCCAAAACAGAAAAAATCAAGAGTGTCTAACAAAAGCGTTTATAGAGATTATGTCCACAAAAACAGCTCCCATCCAAGTGACTGTGGCTGCGACATCGTCTCTTGTATTACACCTTTCATGAAGCTGCATTTGACCTTCGTGTTGAAGAGAAATTTATGACAGGTTAGATTTGTGTGGAACACAAGTGGGTCTGAAGTGGGTCTGCGTGATGTAAAGGACGTCTGTTTCAGAATCAACTCTATTATAATAGTTGCTATAGGAACCAGTTTAATATCATTTTATGCTCAATTAATAACATTTTAACATCATCATAATCATGACATTCTAATAAATTTTCAGATTGTTGTAATTTATTTCTTAACCATTTTCATTTCAGCTCTAATTTTTTTTTAAATTTTAATTGGGACATAATTGAGGTCCAGTGTGACATTGCAAAGTGTCTGTATAATATGTAGTGATCAGATCAGGATAACTAACATAAGCTATTTACACAAACAAAATTCATATCTTCTGTTGAGAACACTCAAAGACTAAGAAGTCATTTTGAAATTCACAGCTGACTGCTGTCAATGAGCTTACTGAACCAATGCCTTTGACTGGTTCTTCTCAGGAGCAGTCTGATGAACTTTAGCCCAGAGCTCCACCAAATACAAATCACTTTCTGTGGCAGTTTACTGAAATGGTGACATGAAACAAGTACAGAGCCCCTTCAGGGATACAAATGTGAAACTTAGGAATGTAGTATTACTAACGGCTTTACTGAGAAGAGGGTGAGGGATAAATACATTTTCCTTCCTTTCAGATGCATTATTTAAAGCTCTTTAAAAGATACTTCAGTCATGAATAGCAAAACCTGTTTCTCTACTTTTCCTTCCAATTCCTCTCTATTTTTCTCCTGTTTTTGTTGTGTTGTTTTTTGTTGGTCTGCTTGTTTGGTTTAGTTTCTTTTGTTTTCGGCAGTGCTAGGGATTGGACACAGGGCTTTGCAAGCAATGAGCAAGTTCTCTGCCACTGAGCCATGTGTCCAATCCCCTAATTTACTCCTAGCCTTCACTTCTTTCTAGGATTGATTTCCAAATAAGCAGATTGCTTCTCATCTTCTGTCTCTGGGTTTATGTTTAGCAGTAGCTAGGCTAAAAAAGAAAGAATACTAAACTAAGATTAAAACTGTAATGGAACTTTTATGATTCTTTGCATTATCCAATAAACCTGGGATGCTCAGAAATCACTGCGCCAGGATCTCCAGGTTTCCAGCAAATTGGGGGAAAAAAACACGTTGCAATTTTTAAAAAGTACCAAAAATGTCTTCACTTATAAGAATTACTATAATTGGCTAGCAATATAAATAAAGAGTTAACAACTTTTCAACAAAATTAAGATAGAAAAATAAAGCCATAAGAGAGTGTGCATTAGCAACAACAGAATCAAACTTTACAGGAGAAAAATAATCATCAGTGCTGATAAATGTCACAAAAGACAACTAGTAATCAAGCCCAATGTTCAGTAGCAACAAATTTATGAAACGCCTATGAAATGCAGGGCACTGGTTAAATATAAGCTTACTGATATAATATATGGCACCCTCATGAAAGACGCATACAAAAGCTAATTACAGATAGCTAAGTAAGTTGCTTAAAGTAAGGTCAAAGAGAAACTGACAAGACTTGTGGTTTTGGTGCTAGAAGAGTGACTGCTGGGTTACAGCCCCAAACCAACATCTGAATCTATTTTAATTGTAGATCATATATATGTGTGTTACATATATACAATAATATAAAACATATATATTATATACAATAACATAATATTATGTCATAAAATTGACCATTTAAACATGTTAAGAGTCAAGGGCATTCAGTATATTCATATTGTTATACACTAACACCATCCTCCAATCAAAAAAAAAAATTCAGTTTACAAATCTGAACCCTGTACTTATTAAATAAAAACTTCCAACGTTCTATAATCCTAGCTCCTAACAATTACCATTTTATTTTATTTTATTTTTTATTTTATTTTATTTTATTTTGACTAGGTACCTCATGTAATGGGATCATATAAGAGCTGTCTGTTGGGACCTGATTATTTAACTCATCAAAATGTCCTTAAGATTCATATACATAGTAGACAATAGAATCTGCGTGTTTTAAAAGACTAAACAGTATGGCCAAGGAGGGACTAGGGAGGCCCGTCAAGGGGAAAGTGGAGGGGGGTTGAGTATTTTCTGTCTCAAATCTCCAACAGGCGGTTCTGTGCTAGGAGCAGCCAGCATTGTGTTCTGTGCTAGGAGCCTCCACTGCTGCGGCTGCTGCTTCCACCAAGGAGGGAGTAGGGAGGCCCTTCAAGGGGAAGTGCCTGTGGATTGAGTCCCCAGGAGAAGTCCATGGAGAAGTCTGCGGTTGACCTGAACCCAAATAGTCTCAGCTCAGGGTTTGTCCCTTTTCTCCCAGGAAGACTCAATGTCAATGTTTTGGTGTTCAGCTGCCTTTCCAACTCACCAATTCAGAGTTTTAGATCCTCTGCCCCTCAGATATGGTGCATGCTGGTTGCCATCTTGGATCTCCGTGACATTTGTTTTCTAGAATTGACATGTATTTATGAAATTAAAAATGTTCTGTGAGTTGTTCTGTGGTCTGGAAACACAGGGAAGCTGGGCAAAACAACCGATTCAAATTGAGGGTAGGTGTAAGTCCAGTGTCTTAATCTTAATCTCAGGTAGAAAAATAAAATTTAAGCTTCCTCTGTTTTATTGTTCTGTTCAAGCTCTGTTCTGTACTATACTCATGAGGAATGACTACACAGACTAACAATAAACATGCTAATCAGTTTTCAGAAATTAACCACTCCACACTTTTTGAACAGCTATCTGCTTATCTTCTGCTCTACTCAAGTTGATTGTCACAGTTTGGACCAATTAGCTTTAAAGTTCATACAGGGAACCGAAAACATGGATTTTAGTATGATAAATGTATGTGTGGTGAAGTGTAAGGGCACAGGACACCAGTCATGAGCAGCACCTAAAATAAGGTGATCAAGGATGCAGAAATTTCCGATTCAGAATTATTTGAACAGGATTCTAAGAGAATGGAAACGATATTGAGTAGGAACCATGAGTATAGAAACGACAGTATGGAACATTTTTCAAACAGGAAAATACAGCCCTTGGATAAAATTACACAGACAGCACCAGTTTAAAAAAAAAAAAGCCTCTTGGGGGAAAAATGCCTCTTGGATTTGGTAATTGAAAGATCAGTGTTTTGTTAGGAAAAATATTTTAGATGGAAGTCAGACAGAAGAGAAAACAGAGATAGAGATGTTTTTATCAAAATAAATTATTTTAAGGAAATAAGGAAACAAGAGGAAGGTATATAACTATTGAAGTGATTGAACTGTTCAAATAGAATTTTTCCACACAGGTGCTTGCACAGAAATGGGGGAATAAGAAAGTCAGGGATGGATGGGCAGAACTGGTGGAGGAAAAGTAAGAATAATATGATGGAGAAAGTACAGATAGTGTATTGGTCTTTATCAAGGCCAACATCATTGAAGTTAAAGACTTTGTTTTTACCAAATATGAAAAAGGCATGGATGCGGTAGGGGTGTGTGTGTGTGTGTGTGTGTGTGTGTATAGACAAAGACAACCTAATGGTCAATTGGCTAGTTAATGAGCAGCATAAGCCTGAGAAGTCAGCTCATGTGCGGTACTATTCACTGTGCACTGTATTATATTGTGGGCAGTTTCATTTGCCCCAACTATCAAGATAACAGCAAGCTTTAAAACTGAGTGTAAATTTATAATTCCAGCACATGTTTCCTCTCTGGGGGCTTTATATAGACTGGCAAACAGGAGTTCCTGCAATAATGATGGACTTTGCTCTTTTACAGAATATGAGGTGTCGTACATGTGCAAATATATAAACTGGTGGAATACATCGATAGGCTTATTTTATAGTTATTGAGGCCACAAAACTTTAGTTGTAATGCAAAATGGCAGGTCATTAAGTTTAGTTCAGTAAAACACAATTGTTATCAGTCCTGACTACCCATGAAATTTCACTCAAGTTGACACATCTTGACATTTAATATAAGCACAATATAGATGAGATTTTAGCCTCCTAAACAACTTCCCCAATAGTTTCCCTTCAGTATCCTCACTTTTAAGCATTGTTTAAGACATTTTGTCCATAAGATTGTTACCGTGTAATTGCCAGCAAAGTTAGTTCTTGTCACATGTCGTTTCAAATATCCCATTTTTTTTAAACCACCAAGATATGGTATATGGCCAGGTGGCCACAGGAAGGGAAGATCTATACATAGTATATTCCAATTCATACCTACGCCACATAGCATTGAATTCTGAAGTGAAAAAATATGTTTTTAAGTATAACTAGGTTTCTTACTTTTCTTGGAAAGTCTAATGTCAATTAAGATATTATGTTAAGACTAATGTAAGACTAATATGTTAGTATGTGTTCAAGACATTTCAGATAATAAAATACGTATTTAAAAATACTTTAACAGGAGACAAATATATTTCAACTAATAGTATATGAAAAGTCAGTATCAATTAATAACACTTAATACTGGTAGCAATTTGTCAATATTGACCAAACTACCTATAAATATACATAAATTCTGTAAGAGAATAGTGTTTTCTAAGTTGTATTCTCTATCTTGTAAAAGTTGGTTTCATACTTTATAATGTCCCAATTTACTTAGAGAGCAATAGCTCACAAGAAATACAGCTCACCAGAGATATTGGCCAGAGAAAGATAATAGAGATTCCAGAAAGAAAGCCTATCACATGTAGTTAAATGAGTTTTGAATAAGGTGATAAAGGTTATATATTTGTCAAGAGTAGAACCTTTTAACAATGATGTCATGATAGCTGAATTATCAACATGCCCAAGATGTAGCTGCAAGGTGAACTCACCTCATATGCAAAGGTCTAGGTATAATATCTCAAACATAACACACTTGGGTAAATTATTGGGAGAAAAGCTTTGCTATCTATTGAATAAAAAATATCCCCCATGCCTCAGATATTTGAACACTTAGTCTCAAACTGGGGTGTGATTTGGAGAGGCTTTGGAACCAGTAAAAAACGAGGTACAGCAATAGAGGTGGGCCTTGGAGGATTGGAGCCTAGCCTTGGTAGTCTAATCTCCCTTGGAGCCACTGTGGTGTTCCTTCCTTCCCATGATAGACTGAATCTCTACAACTGTGGGGACGGTTAATTTTTTCTTCCTTAAATTAGGTGTTTTATGTGTGAGAATGAAGCTAAAACACAAAATTTATACAAAAAGTGGTGTCTTTGCTGTGATCAACCCAACCAGGTGAAGTGTGTGTTTTTTGGAAGACTGCAAAGACCTTAATGACAATAATGTCAATAGAGGTGAAGTAGCAAACACTGTGTTTACAAGTTTTCAAATGGGACTAGTATTCTAACAAGAATTGGACTAGATGTCATCTGTATTATCATCTGGGATAGAATCTGGCCACATTTTTAAAATTTACCTCAAATTTTTGCTACAGCTAAATTCAAAAGACCAATTTCTTTGGCAAGGAAAATTGTAAGAATCGCAACATCCATGTTTTAACATGGCTACTGGAGACTGTTTTTAGCCAGGTTTATATCAAGGATTCTGAGCAAAATGCAGATCTAAATGTCAAAAAGTCATAGTTTGTAAGAGAAGTTTTGTCCATTTGGTTCAAGTTGCTGATAAACCAGGGATTCACAAGCAACTGTGATTGTCAAAGCAGTTAGCAATATTAAAGAGATGTTAGCAAAGTTACCCTGAATGAAAGGGAAAGGCCCTTTCTCATTGACAGCTTCAGAATGTAAAGGTGTAAATGCACTTGAAAAACTTGGTGTGTAAATAGATATACGTCTCTATTGATACCCTCTTGATCAGCATAGCCTAGGGAAACATTTATGCTTTTCATCCTCGCAGATATTCAATTGCGACTGAAGTCTTGGTCCAAGGGGACTTGACTATATGTTGATTTAGCAGAACTTAGTGTCATCCATGTACTCATTTTACTGGCAAGCAGAACACAAGGTTGACAGTCATGCGGACTTTCATTAAAGGTAAGCCCTAACAGGCTACCATCTGAAACTTTGCGGATGAAGCCAAGATGTAGAATGTATTCTACAGGACACTGCTGATGCCAGCAAGGTGAAACATCTGCCCAGGAAGGATATAGTTGTGAAGCAGAGCTAGTCCAGGAGAGAATAAGAGGGATAGCAAAAGGGAGAGTGTCTTAATGTGTTCTATAGGAGGCAGGGTTGCTCTATCCTATTGGAGCCCAGCAACTCACATTGTATGCTCAAGAGCTCCACAGTTTAACACTGCCCTACTGTTCCCAGTCTTGCTCAGTCTGTTACTATGCCTCCATTCCTCCTTTCTGGAAACTGCATGGTAATACTATGCCATTAATGATATCTCTGATGTGTGTCACCTATATTTTTAATGTTATAGGGCCACACAATAGTCTGCCTTGACTCTCAGAAAAACATTGGGCTTCCTAACAGCATTGAAGATGTTGAGACTTAAAGGATGCTTGGTTTTGGTTTGGCTAATTTCATTTTGTGTTGTCAGATGACTATGACCATAAGGGTCCAAGAAAGGATATTAATATTGGAGTAAGAACTGTCCACCATAGATTCAAACGCTTAGCCCCTATCTCATGGTGTGTTGTTGGAAGCTTTAGGACCTCCATAGAGTGAGGCAAACCAGGTAGAGATGTGTCACTAGAGGCTGGTCTTTGAAGGTTAGAGCACAGCCTGGTTCTAGTTTGGTCTCTGCTTTGTTATCTTTCTTTATCCCAGTCACCATAGAACCATTCTTCAGTGACTTTCTTAACATCATAGCTACTCCCTTTACAACACTCGAAACTGTGAGCCAAAATAAATAATCTCTATTAAATTCCTTCTATAGATGTTTAATCATAGGGATATAAAGGTAACACTAATTCAATGACATTAGATTTAACAAAGATTTTTTAAACAACATTAGTAAAACAAAGTGATATTTGATAAAGCAGATTAGATGTAATTTAAAATTTTCTTTCAAGGACTGTAAAGAATTGTGTTGGTAATTTGATCAGAATTGCATTGAATCTGCAGATTGCTTTTGGTAAATTGGCCATTTTTACTCTGTTAATCCTACCAAGCCATGAGCATGGGAAATCTTTCCATCTTCTGATATCTTCTATTTCTTTCTTCAGAGACTGAAAGTTTTTTTTCATAAAAGTCTTTGACTTGCTTGATTAGAGTTATACCAAAATACTTTATGTCCTTTGCAGCTATTGTGAAGGGTGTTGTTTCCCTAATTTCTTTCTCAGCCCTTTTGTCTTTTGTGTACGGGAGGGCTACTGATTTTTTTTAGTTGATTTTTTATCCAGCCACTTGGCTGAAGGTTTTTATCAGCTGGAGGATTTCTGGGGTTGAATTTTTGTGGTCGTTCATGAATACTGTCATATATCATCTACGAATAGTGATACTTTGACTTCTTCCTTTCCGATTTGTATCCCCTTGATGTCCTTTAGTGGTCTTATTGCTGTAGATAGAACCTCAAGTACTATGTTGAAGAGATACAGAGAGAGTGGGCAGCCTTGCCTTGTCCCTGATTTCAGTGGGATTGATTTAAGTTTCTCTCCATAGAGTTTGATGTTGGCTATAGGCTTGGTTTATATTGTCTTTGCTATGTTTAGGTATGTGCCTTGTATCTCTGATCTCTCTAAGACTTTAAACATGAATGGGTGTTGGATTTTGTCAAATACTTTTGACATCTAAGGAGATGATCATGTGATTTTTCTCCTTCAGTTTATTTATATGGTGGATTACATTGATGTATTTCAGTATCTTGAACCATGTTTGCATGCCTGTGATGAAGCCTACTTGGTCATGGTGGATGATAACTTTTATATGTTCTTGGATTTGGTTTGCCAGTGTTTTATTGAGTATTTTTGCATCAATGTTCATAACAGAGATAGGTCTGAAGTTCTCTTTTTTTGGTTGGGTCTTTGTGTGGTTTACTTATCAAGGTGACTGTGGCTTCATAGAATGAGTTTGCTAATGTTTATTCTGTTTCTATTTTGTGGAATACTTTGCAGAGAATTGGAGTTGTTAGCACTGCTTTGAAGGTCTGGTAGAATTCTACACTGCAACCATCTGGCCCTGGGCTTTTTTTGGAAGGGAGACTTTTGATGACTCCTATTTCCTTGGGGGATATAGGACTGTTCAATGTATTTACCTGATCTTGATTTAATTTTGGTAAATGGAATCTGTCAAGAAAATTGTTCATTTCATTTAGATTTTCAGATTTTGTGGTGTATAGGCTTTTGTAGCAAGACCTAATGATTGTTTGTATTTCCTCAGTGTCTGTTGTTATGTCCCTCTTTTCATTTCTGATTTTGCTGATTTGGATAGTTTCTCTCTATGTTTTAGTTAGTTTGGCTAAGGTTTTGTCTATCTTGTTGATTTTCTCAAAGAACAAGCTCTTGGTTTCATTGATTCTTTGAATTGTTTTATTTGTTTCTAATTTATTGATTTCAGTCAGTCCTGAGTTTGATTATTGCCAGCCTTCTGCTCCTCCTGGGTGTGTCTGCTTCTTTTTATTCCAGGGCTTTCAGGTGAGCCATTATGTTGCTTGTATGAGATGTTTCAAATTTCTTCTTGAAGGCACTTAGTGCTGTAAATTTTCTTCTTAGCACTGCTTTCATTGTATCCCATAAGTTTGAGTATGTTGTGCCTTCATTTTCATTGAATTCTAGGAAGTCTTTAATTTCTTTCATTATTTTTTTTCTAACCCAGTTATCATTGAGTAGCAAGTTGCTCAGTTTCCATGTGTATGTAGGCTTTTTGCTGTTTCTGTTTTTGTTGAGGTCCAGCTTTAGTCCATGGCGGTCAGATAGGATACAAGGGATTATTTCAATCTTCTTGTATCTGTTGAGGCTTGCTTTGTGACCAGCTATGTGGTGTATTTTGGAGAAGGTTCCATGAGGTGCTAAAAAGAAGGTATACTCTTATAAATTTGTGTGGAAAGTTCTGTAGACAGCTATTAGGTCCATTTGATTTAGGACCTCTGTAAGTGCCTTTACTTCCCTATTTAGCTTCTGCCTAGATGATCTGTCCCTTGGTGAGAGTGGAGTATTGAAGTCTCCCACTATTAAGGTTTTGGGATCGATGTGTGATTTCAGGTTTAATAATGTTTCACTTACAAATGTAGGCACTCTTGTACTTGGGGCATTGATGTTCAAAATTGTGATGTCCTCCTGGTGTATTTTTCCTTTGATGAGAAGGAAGTGCCTCTCCTCATCCTTTTTTTATTAATTTTGGTTGAAAGTCTATTTTATTAGATATTAGGATAGCTACCCCAGCTTGTTTTCTGGGTCCATTTGCTTGAAAACATTTTTTCAGCCCTTTACTCTGAGGTAGTGTTTGTCTTTGTTACAGAGGTGTGTTTCTTGGATGCAGCAGATTGTTATATCCTGTTTCTGCAACCATTCCATTAGTCTGTGTCTTTTTAATGGCAAGTTCAGTCCATTGATATTGATAGATAATAGTGACCAATGAATGTTAGTTCCTTTTATTGTGGAGTTAGTAGTGTTACTGTGATTCATTGCTTGTTTTCTTTTAATTTTTCATTGTGAAAGTTATCTGTATTCTATGTTTTCTTGGATGCAGTTGTTTTCATTGGATTGGAGTTTTCCTTCTAGTATTTTTTGTAGGGCTGGGTTGCCGTGTAGATATTGTTTAAATTTAGTTTTGTCATGGAATATTTTGTTTTCTCCATCTATGTTGCTTGAAAGCTTTCCTGGGTAGAGTAGTCTGGGTTGACATCTGTGGTTCCTTAAAGTCTGCATCACATCTGCCCAGGCCCTTCTGCCTTTCATAGTTTCTGTTGAGAAGTCTGGTGTGATTCTGCTAGGTCTACCTTTATATGTTACTTGGCCTTTTTCCCTTGCTGCTTTTATTATCTTTTCTTTGTTCTGGAGATTTAGTGTTTTGGTCTAGTCTGTTTGGTGTAGGCTTCATGTCTGTTTATGGACATCTCCTTCTTTAAGTTGGAAAATTTTTCTTCTATGATTTTCTTGAAAATATTTTCTGGACCTTGGAGCCTGGAATCTTCCTTTTCATCAAATCCTATTATTCTTAGATTTTGCCTTTTCATGGCATCCTTGATATCTTGGATGTTTATGTTTGGAACTTTTTCAATTTTACTTTTTCTTTGAAAGAAGTATCAATTTCTGCAAGTGTATCCTCAGCACCCAAGATTCTTTCTTCCATCTCTTGTATTCTCTTGGAGATGCTTATCTTTGTGGTTCCTGATCTTTTCTCTAGGTTCTCCAGCTCCAGGGTTTTCTCTGTTTTTATTCTTCATTGATTCTAATTCTGTTTTCATATCTTACATCATTTCCTTCATCTGTTTGAATGTGGATTCCTTCCTTTCTATGATGATCTCTATTTTTTTGTTCATTTTCTCTCTATATGACACTAATTTTGTCTCTACTTGTGCTTCCATTTGTGTGGCTATTTCTTTGAGAGATTTGTTTGTTTCCTCTTTATGTGCCTCTAATAACTGGATAAGCATAGCCACACAGGAAAATCATTTTCCTGTGTTTCCAATGGAGAGCCCATTGATTTTAGGGGTTGCTGGTGAAGCCACGATGTCCTGATTTTTGTTGGATGTGTTCTTACGAAGACCTCTGCCCATCTGCTTATCTGTAACCGTCACTGTTTGTTCCTGGAGTCTGTAGTTCAGACTGGCTCTGTCTTTCTCTGGTGTCTGGAGTATTCTTCAGGGCGATGAGAAAAGTTCACTGGTTTGAGAGTGTGCATTGGTGTTTCAGCTGTAATTAAAGGAGGAATGTCCGCAGGTGCAAAAGCACAACTGAGGGTGAGCAAGTATGTGCGTGTGTGTGGAAGTGTGCATTAAAGGACAGGGTGCAAGGGAGTGTAGAAGCCTGGAATGTGGGTCAGGGGGTAGTGCAGGTATAGGAGGGTTGACAGTGCTAGTGCTGTTCTTGGGTGTAACGCACATGCGCAGATTCCCTGAATACCTTAGTGGCCTACAGGTCAGTGGTATTCAGCTCTGTCTGGGCTCCAGGAGTTGTTTGCCTCGACTGGTGGGCCCTCAGAACAGGGGCCTCAATGTTGAGAACGCTGTCCTAAGAATCCTTATGTTGACCATAGTGGGTGTGTGGGTGGGAGGGATCCGATGTCTGGCTGCTAGCATAGAGGGACCCTGGATCTGGGGCTCTGCAGGCACTCACTTGAAGGCAAACTCACTCTCTAGCAGGTCTAATCAGAAAGCACAGTGGTTCCCCCTGTTCTCTACTCTCAGATTTGGGCCTGCTGGGGCAAATGCAGTTTGGTGAGCTCAATGGTGCTGCAGTCGAAGAACGTAGAGGCTGGTAAAGCTGTCCACTGGGAGTCCAGCCACAGCAACAGAACTGGGAGGCCAGTTCCCAAATGCCTGCTGGGAAGTCCTGGGGAGCCCCTACAGTGGTCCACTTATCTGGGTGGCCCAGCAGGCCTGGTGAACCTGGGTGGCCTGGCAGAGCTGACAGACCTGAGTATCCCTTACTGCTGGCTGGCTGCCCCTGAGGGACTGGGTGGCCAGGACAGTCACTGGCTGGGAGGCCCTGTGGGGCTGTACAGCTGCTCAACAGACTCAGGATCTGGAAGGCTGGTACAGCTGGCAGGAGCTAGGAGGCCCACCTCTGCTGTCCAGGCTCTTGAGCAGTGAGTTCTGTGCTATAAGCCGCGGGCACTGTAGGTCACCTTCTGGAGGAGGAAGGAGACCAGACAAGGGGAAGTGTGGGGGGATTGAATGTTTACCACTCTCTGGCCCCAGAGAAGTCTGTTGGTGACCTGGATCTAAATGGTCTCAGGTCATGTGTTGTCCCCTCTCACCCAGGAAGCCTCAATGTCAATGTTCTGGCTTCAGCTGCCCCTCCACTAACCAATTTAGGAGTTTCAGATCCTCTGCCTTTCAGATATGGTGCACGCTGGTCGCCACCATCTTGGATCCCCCCTCTTTTTTTTCCCAAGACAGGGTTTCTCTGTGTAGTCTTGGCTGTCCTGTAAACTCACTCTTAGATCAGGGTAGCCTCAAACTCACCAATATCCACCTGCGTCTGCCTCCCAAGTGCTGGGATTAAAGGTATGCACCACTTCCCAGATGATTCTATTATTTGAAGAACCCTAACTAATATATTTCTTTTTCCCAATACTATTCTCTGATAAGAGCCAGAGTAGGTTCCTGCTCTTGGGTACTGGAGTAAAATGTCTAGATGCTTAGATGTATTTATTCCCTTCACTCAACATGTATGAGTTTTAACATTTTGACTAATTTTATCTCGATGGTTTCTCAAATCATCTTTCTGACTACATCACTTATTCTCTTGCCAGAACCAATGCAATGGACTCGTAACTGATCACAATTATTACCCATCTTCTAATGACCCCCAAAATCTGTCCCATGCTTTCCCCAAACTCCTCTAAGTTGAAACCACACCTATGCCTTCCTCCTCATCAAAACCTATGGGTATGTGATTCCAAAATACATTTTCAGCACATTGGCATGGCTGCAAGGTTCTTCACAGTCTTTCTTTGTAGACTTCCAATGCTATAAACCAGTGCCTGTTGATACTGAAGCTTTGAATTGTGTGTAAAGCACTATGCATTTCATACCTTGCCCTCCATTTATGTGATAAGTCCTACTTTCTTTCTACACTGTTCTACATCTCAACTCCAGTGTCTTCCCAAAGGTCCTGCCACAGTTCATCACTATGTGATATCTACTTTATCTTCTATACACTTTTGAAATTGTATTACTTATGACAGTATCTGTTTTGATCTTCCTCCACTGAATTGTAAATTTCTCAGTAGCAAGGAATGCATGCTATTCACCCTTTTATCTCATTATTCTCATTATATCTCACGCAAAATTACCCATATTGCCTTGGCATGTAGGAAATATTTGTAGACCGTAACTGAAATGGATTCATGGTTTTCAGCATATGCTTTGTTTTCTTCATAACAGTAATAAACTTTGAATCATATAATAAAGCCTCCAGTTCACAATGACTGAATAAAGTGATGTGTTTATTTCTTCTCTTTTTCAAAACTCAATAAAACTCACGGTACAAATGCAAGATGAATTAATGATTAAGCAAAGACAAGGAATTAGAGTTTTAAAAAAAATAGATACTTTGACAAATTTGGTTCCTTGAAATGAGGAAAGGAGCCAGTTGGAAATAAACAAGAAGGGGAGATATTTACATAGTACCAATAAGAGGATTTTTTTTTTCAAATCTTCTGCAGGTAAAGCTATTTGGTCAAAATAGGACATTTCACAAAATAGGGCAAAAGACCAGGGAACTGTTTATAGGATTCTTACTAAATAGCTCATTAGCTACCTTCAATAAGCCAAAGAATTCAAAATACAGAATTAATAAAGTGTAAGGTTTGTTTCTGGAAGGGAATCAGGTTTTCTTTAGAACAACAACAACAAAAATGCAGCCAACTTAGCTGCCTACTTGATTGCTGTCCTGTCTTGCCTACTCACCAGGAAATCTTTTGCCTGCCATTACACAATTCAACAAGCAAAGACTCTCCAGGATCCTGCCCCTTTTCTGATAAAGGATGTGAAGAAAGAAAAATTTTAAAAGCAGAAGCCTAAGCTTGCTTACAACATGGAGCTATTACAGCAACTTCATGTGGTGGAGGTGTTTGCTTTTCTTTCATTTTTTAAGGCTGTGAGTAAGTAGATCAAGCTGACCTAAAACTTGCAATTCTCCAGCCTCAGTCTCAATCCTCGAGTGCTGTTACAGACATGTGTTACCATGCCTGGCTCTCAACTTATTCTTCACTCAGATTCATATACAAGTAACTCCTATGTACCTAAAGAAAATACCATGATGTATTTAAAGATCACCAAGTATTTAAAGGAAAGCAAGAATGGGAAAGGGCAACAAAATGTATTAACAAGTTGGCAGAGTACAGAATGAAAGAAAAATTTGGAAGAATTCCATAGGATAATGTTTATTGATATAATTCATTCACAAAGCAAAGATATTCTGTAACTAGTGCATATCATAGACTCTGAAAAAAATTTGAAATCTAAAACTTAATGTAATTAAATAAATGTTGATTATTAGATATATGACCAAAAGTCTTAATGGAAGGCTATAAGAACAGTGGAAGGCTAAAGGAACAATAACCTTAGACTGTATACCACACTCATAAATAAGGTGAGAATAAACTGAAAGAAAAAAAATAACTATTAGAAGAATTAAATTTAAAAAAGAATTCTCTGCAAAATAATGGCAGGTAATGTCTCAGAGCTGAAATGGAAAAAAATGAAGAAATTTAAAGATATTGCCAAGCAATAAACTGGATCGATGAAAATATTGACATATACAGACATCTTACAAAACTCTGAACTGTTAAATTGGAAAGGCATTCCACAAAGCTTCTAGAGAGAATTTAGAAGAGATTACTGGAAGATGCTAGAAGGCAAAAGAGAAAGTTTCTTTTTTTTATACAAAAGAAAATGGTGTTAGAGCTAGAATTTTATAACAAGCCAACCAACCACTTAACAACATATACAATAAGAACTAAAAGAATATATTTTAGAGGTCTTGGGCTACAAGGAGCTCAGATGCTATTTAAAGCTTCAAAGTTACTGTGAGAACTTGAAAAGAAAGTTTGGTAGAAAGAAAAATGTGCAGAAAAATAGCTCTGTGGTCACTGCTTTCCTATCTTGTCTCAGCTTTAGTATCTAGCATGGAAAAAAACTCACACTGGAAAGCAGACATGAGGCACAGTAACAAGTTCATCATCTTTCAGTGTACAGTGCTAATGAATAATATTTAAAACTGATAAATTGATGGAGGAAGATACAGTCGCACACAAGCTGACAACAAATGTTTTTTCTGGGACTGACAGTAAAATGAAGAATGCAGAAAAAGATTGTTTTTTAAAATCTCTTCTCCTCCTTCACCTGTTAAAGTGTTTGAACTTATTACCATGTACTTAAAGCACAACTATGACTGTAGTACGATTGTTTCCACACTGTCTACATATATTTCTTCTCTCCCAGAAGGAAGGGGAAGACTTTACCACACTTATGACATTTATTCTTTCTCGATTTCTTGCATACATGACGCCAAAATATGATGTAGTTGGCTAACAGCTTTGGGGGGTGTTAGAAAAAATTCCTATTTATACTTCTAAAATATTAAAGAGATGTAACAATAAACAGTATGGGTGAGATCACAGGACTGGGAGGAAGCATATGTCACTGACGAAGGAAGAACACTTAATGAGAAGCCAGGTTAAAGAAAAATGACAGGCACCCTGCTGAGTCCCTTCCTGTCCATCATGGATGTTTCATTCAGAGTACCTAATCTTCACATAGTAGGTAGAAGTCAAGGGTGGATTGCATTATAGAGAGCTTGTATATCAAAGTATATAATACCAAAGCATTTTGATGTTGTAAATGAAAATAGAGATGAAAAAGAAAGATAAAATTACTGGGAATGGGGAAACAGAAAGAGAAATGGGAGCATTTAGAACAGAGGACACCCAGTTGTTCTGTTTTCACTATAAATGATAGAAAAGAGAGTGGTGCCATTTCTAAATAACCAATTTGGATTCAAGATTTGAGACTGCACAGCACACAAAATCAAATCAAGAACAAGGAAGCCAGTAAAGACAGATCTGTAAATCTTCAGTTGCAGCTGTGATCACCAAAAGAAGAGTGAACAGGGGAGGTACCTTTCAGAAGCCCTAGTCTGTGAACTACCAAGCTAGCCTGAGGAATTTCTTCAAGATTCAGAAGAAAGTGAGATTTACAAACATAGATGCGACGAGATAGCATGTGAACCCTCTGTCTATTGCATAAAATTGCTAGGCTTCAGGGAGGATATGAGGGGGACTCAAGGAGAGACTCCTCGTTGCA
This sequence comes from Psammomys obesus, assembly GCF_907164565.1. Lineage (NCBI taxonomy): Eukaryota > Metazoa > Chordata > Mammalia > Rodentia > Muridae > Psammomys > Psammomys obesus. The sequence continues at coordinate 33,220,505 of NW_026593286.1, read as the reverse complement.
GAGGCCACAGAGACCAAAGAGACCATCCTCAAACTAGACTAGTCTCCTAGCAGAGAGAGAGGATCGCCAACCCAGTCACAAAAACTTCAACCCCAAATGTACCCTGTCTACAAGATGTGCAGGGATAAAGATAAAGCAGATAGAACAGAGATTGAGGGAATGCCCAACCAATACCTGGCCCAACCAAAGACCCACCCTTTCAGTGAGTGCCAACCCCTGACACTATGAAGATTACTCTGCTAAACTTGCAAACAAGAGCCTGATATAGTTGTCCTCTGAGAGGCTATACCTAGCAGTGCTTCAAAATACATGTTGAGACTCATAGCCAAACATGGGGTGATGTGTAGAGAGTCTTAGGGAATAATGGGAGGAAAGAGAGAAGGACCTGGAAGTGACAGGAGCTCCACAATAAAACCAACAGAGCCAACTAACCAGAGTCCAGAGGGCCTTGCTGAGACAGAAACATCAACTAAGGGCAATACATGAACTGGGCTTTGGCCCCCTACCAAGATGTAGCAGATGGGCAGCTTAGGCTCAAGTTGGTACTCTAATAAGGGAAGTGGGGACTGCATCAGACATGGACTCACTTGATAGCTTTTAGATCACTTTTCCCTGGTAAGACTGTCTTGACAGGCCGTAGGGGAAGAAGACAGTACTGATACAACTTGATGAGCTGGGGCGGGTGGGAAAGGGAGCTTCCCTTTTCTGAGGAAAAGGGGAAGATGGAGGGAGAAAGGGTGGGCCTGGGGGTGGGGAGGAAGGAAGGAGTTACAGGATGAAAAATGAATAAAACAAATAAATGAGGAAAATAGGAAGAACAGGGAAGAAACAGACAGAATGAGGACCTTGTGGGGAACAAAATGCTTAATCAAAATAATCACAAAAACAGCAACTAGCTAGTTAAACTTTAAACTGGATTTCTGGATTTGAAGAGTGTTCTTTTCAAAGTGTGTGTGTGTGTGTGTGTGTGTGTGTGTGTGTGTGTGTGTGTGTGT
>NW_026593286.1:33160379-33219500 GCF_907164565.1 Psammomys obesus | reverse complement strand
TGTGTGTGTGTGTGTGTGTGTGTGTGTGTGTGTGTGTGTGTGTGTGTAAAATATCTACTGCAAAGAAACCCTAAGTAAGACAGTTTTATACATATTTGAGTGAAAAGATAAACACCAAATCAAATCAAACTATTATTTGTATATGTAAGGGTTAAATGAAAATTCTATCAGACAAGTTAAAGTCTAGAAGTACACAACTATACAGCTTTGAGAGGAAAAAAATCCTTGGGTAATTTTTAAACCATTAGCAAAATTTGGTAGTCATGAGGATTTGCAAAGATTAAGAAACAGTGGGGAGGGCTGGAAAGATGACTCAGAGGTTACAAGAACTGACTGCTCTTCTAGAGGTCCCAAGTTCAATTCCCAACAACCACATGGTGCTTCACAACCATCTATAATGAGATCTGGTGTCCTCTTTTTTCCTGCAGGTGTCCATGCAGGCAGAACTCTGTGTACATAATAAATAAATAAATTCAAAAAGGAACAGTGATGAATAATAAACATAGTAAATGACATTATTATGTCTAAATTAAGATTAAAGTGTTTTTTTTTTAAAGATTAAAACAGGTTACCTTCTACCCATCAAGATGGCTAAAATCAAAAGCTCCAATGACAACACATGCTGGAGAGATTGTGGAGAAAGGGGAACCCTCCTCCATTTCTAGTGAGAATGTAAACTAGTACAACCACTTTGGAAGTCAATCTGGTGCTTTCTCAGACAATTAGGAATAGTGCCTCCTCAAGACCGAGCTATACCACTGCTAGGCATATACCCAAACTTTGCTCAAGTACACAATAAGGACATTTGCTCAACCATGTTTGTAGCAACTTTATTTGTAATAGCCAGAACCTGGAAACAACCCAGATATCCATCAACGGAGGAATGGGTACAGAAATTGTGGTATTTTTACACAATGGAATACTACTCAGCAATCAAAAACGAGGAAATCATGAAATTTGCAGGCAAATGGTGGGATCTAGAAAACATCATTCTGAGTGAAATATCCCAGAAGGAGAAAGACAAACACAGTATATACTCACTTATATAGACCTATAAGATATGACAAACATAATGAAATCTATACACCTAAAGAAGATAAACAAGAAAGAAGACCCAGGGTAAGATGATCAATCCTCACTTAGACAAATAGGATGGGTATTGGACGTAGGAGAAAACAGGTAACAGGACAGGTGCTTACCCCAGAGGGCCTCTGAAAGACTCTACCTAGCAGTGTATCAAAGCAGATACTAAGACTCATAACCAAACCTTCGGCAGAGTGCAGGGAATCATATGAAAGAAGGGGGAGTTAGTATGATGTGGAAAGGATAGGCACTCCACAAAGACCAAAGAGGTCTTTTCTGAGACTGACACTCCACCAAGTTCCATGTATGGATATAACCTAGAACCTCTGCTCGGATGTAGCCCATGGTAGCTCAGTAACTAATTGGTTTCCCATAGTAAGGGGAACAGAGACTATTTCTGACAGAAACTCAATGGTAGGCTCTTTGACCTCCCCACCCATCAAGGGAGGAGCATTCCTGCTAGGCCACAGAGGAGGACTTTGCAGCCAGTCCTGAAGATACCTGATAAAACAGGGTCATATGAAAGGGGAGGAGAACCTCCCTATCAGTGGACTTGGAAAGGGGCAGGGAGGAGATGAGGGAGGGAGGGTGGGATTGGGAGGGAATGAGGAAGGGGAATATAGCTGGGATACAGAGTTAATAAAATGTAACCTAATAATAAAAATTAAAAAAAACAGGTATCAAAAAGATTATTGAAGTACATGACCCAGTAAGTTAAAATATTTTTAAATATGTCAACAAATTTCAAATTACTTGAACAACATCTACATAGTAAGGGATGATAGATAGCAGTTAGAATTTTTATTTCATTTGAGATATAAAATATATTTTAATCTTAATACTTAAAACAAAAAAATAATGAAATTTTAAAAGTTTCTGGGTAAATCATAAGAATTAAATATGGATCTTCAATGCACGAGCCGTTAGTACACACAATAAGAACAAAGAATAACCAGTCAACACAGCAAAAGAGAGGCTAATGCAAAGAAACATAAGCGACACAAAGTGAATAAACAATATTTGGAAAAGAAATAAAACCAAAGAAAAGTTAGTTTTTCTATTAAGAAAATATGTAGCCATTGCAATGGATTTTATAGAAGTTTATTAAATAATATAAAAAAAAGTTGACGTAATTTTGCCCAGAAAAACTCTGGTTACAAATATCATAACACATGAAATTTCTATCAATAAAAAAGAGGCATATGCACATGTTTGGGTACCTAGACTTATTAGTAAGAAAAATATGTGTTATTATTATTTTGCAGAAATGGGATTTAAAAATTTTTTATCACTTTACTTGTTAGCTTAATATTTAATAACGAACATATTTTATAAGAACAATATTTTCACACTACTTACTTCATAAAGCTAAGAAATTAATAAACCAAATGTTTAAAATTCTGCAAAGTGCTACTTATAAGACAATAAAATAAAGAAACTAAATTTTTTAATTGCACGGGTAAGGCAAACTGTCATAGGAAATTTCAGTTTTTTTAAAAAAGTCAATACACTATTAAGTTCAGTTTAATGCATAAAGTATTCAAAGAGCAGTAACTGAGTAAAGCAATAAGCAAAAGGGAAATGAGAGAAAGCCAACAAATGTGCATATAACCCCTCTTAGTAGCAGGCAGGAGATAGTGAGACCCTTTGCCAAACTTTGGACAGAGTGCCAGAAACCATATGGAAGAAGAGGAATATAGAAATACCTGGAGGGTTCAGGAACTCCACAAGGAGAACAACAGAGCCAAAAAAACCTGAGCAGGATCTAGGTCCTCTCTGTGAATCTAACATAGCATCCACAAAACATTGAGCATTATTATAGAATAATTAACTACACTTATGAATGTGATACATTATTAGCAAATGAAATCAAGCAATCTATTGAAGAATATACAATAAATGAGTAGATTTATTGTCTATTACATTTTTCTTACATTTTTGTAGACAATAAATGAGTCTACAAAAATGTAAGAAAAGTGTAACATTAGATGGTCTTAAATATTATGAATTACATTAACAGGTTTAAGAAGATACACTATATATTAATAAATACCAAAATTTTTAAGGTAACATTTAACCTAAAATCCTAAATAAAAAGAATGGAAAATAGTTCTATAAGTAGAAATGAATTTTCAATTACCACTAAAACTTTCACTGAAGGTTTTAAAAAAATTAGAGGTGCCTTTTCAGAAAGAGAAATAAAGGAATGTGGTTAATGCTGCTTTAATGAATGCAATAAAGAAAAAATGAAATGAGATTTACATTACTGAACGACATCTTACTGGAAATGTGCTGTGTGTTACATGTGTGGGAAAACAAGCTCAGGCCTAGGTAGCAGCGATTCTTGCATTACTGGATAGCGAACTTCAGCCTCCTCAGAGACTCCTGTGAGGGATAGCACCATTTCCTGCTTCAACCAAACAAGGGAGGAAGGGGGAAAGGGGGAAAAGAGGAGGGAGGGGAACAGGGACGGAGTAAAACGGGCATACTCGGTCATTGCCTCGTCTCTGAACTCACTTTCAGTGGCTGACATTCAAGTAAATTCCAGCAAATGGTGCTTTTTGTTGGTTTCTCTGCCTGGCTGATCACTCTTTGAGGTAGGATAACTGAGTTCCGACCACAGAAAACCTAAGTTCCCATTAAGATCTGCTACTGCCTAGTGCAGTAACCTTGAACAAAATTGCTTAACAGGACTCACGCTCCAGTGTTGGCAGGTGCAAGATCAATTGCCCATAACATTCATGGGCTGTTATAACACACAAATGAACTATTCCAGTGCTTGCTATTTCATAAAAATGCCTAAGATAGAAAACATCATTCATCAAGATTCCAGCCCTTAATATACTAGCCTTAATATACTAGTTCTTTATCTGGTGAAAAACTAACTGACTTAACATGTGTAGGTACCGGTGACACGTGGGGGAGGGGTGTATTCTAGGTAGTTGCTTGGATGGGAGCACTGCCAACTGCTCTATGGGAGCACCACCGAGTAACAGGAGGGGAAACGTGAGTAACGAAAAGGCCACTTAAGTATGAAGGGTTCTTGGGAGCAGCAGCCCTTCGAAAACTGAATGAAAACCACGTAATAGCCTCTTAAGGTGAAGTTCCTGAAACTTCAAAGGGGAAATTCACGTAAAAACGGATGCTCCTCATCAAGGCGTCTGGAGTTAGCCTGCAATTTATTTAAGGCCCAGTCACCATTCCTGGGCTCAGTCATGGGGGACCTTGGATATTTTGTTTTAATTAAAGAAGGTCTCCTATTTGAAAATTCCGATATTTGTTATTTTAGCGATAATATTCATGAATCTCACACAGATTTGATCATAGTCAAGCAAACAACACAACACACCTTCATGTATGTGTATTTAGAGATCCGTTAGGCCCACTAGGAAGGGCCTTCTTCCCTGGTAGGGACTCGCCCTTCGCTCTGACAGCTTTGCCCGCTGCTGTCTCCAAGCCTCGGCTTGCCCTCACCTCTCACACGGTTTGTGTCGTGAGTGAACCTCTCTAGTCAGGAGTGTTACCCAGGCCCGAACTGTCACCAACTTCTAGAACACAAGCTCAACTGAAACTGGGGTAACTAGACTTCCCAGCCGAGAGCCTATGGCAAAAAATAAGGGAAGGAAGCATAGAGATGTCTGCATAGAATTTGCAAAATTCCAATGCTATAGGACTGAATCAAGACAAGGGAAGATTTTAAAAATTCTTCGGTGGCTAGGAGATCAGGAGCAAGCACTACAGAGGAGAGGATGGGAGGGGCCCAGGGACATCTGTCTATTAGAGAAAATAAGCAAGAAGTGGAAGCCGCTATAATCCCACCCTGCGAGTTCTGGTGACAAACCACTCCGAGTGGCCTCATGCTACATGTCCCCGCCCGCACCCCTCAGTGGAATTACAGCCTGGCCTTACAGGGTTGCTTGTCTGTTATTATGCTTAGGGGACCTTAGAAAATGTGCCCAATGTTGTTGAAATGAGATGGGCAGTCAGCCGGGCATAACTTACAATCAAGCTCTTCCTAACCGTGTCCCAGGAGAGCCTTGTCGGCTGATGTGGTGCCACACGGTCTTCCTGTCTTCAAGGATGTTCATCTTCTATTGGGTTTCTTGCATTTCTCACTGGCCACGTAATTTCTAACTCCCTGTCTTTATTTATGAACTACATCATATTGGTGATAGCAAGCCCAGAAAAAGACAGTTAGACATGAACTCAAACTTCTTAAAGAGTGTCTATTAGATGGTTCAATATTGGAGAGTGGGCAAAGAGACTTGGAGATAAAACGAGGAAATGAAGACCAAAGCACATATGGACCAAGTTGGTCTTCTGAAAGTGCTCACTGTGTATTTCTACCATCCTGTGTGTTCTGTTATTGGGACCAAAACATAAGAACTGATTGCCAGCAATCACAAAATTTCTTCTCATTTAATTTCAGTGAGCTTTTTTCTAGAGCTGCAAATGGTGGGTAACCCTTCATACATCCTTAAGTAAAATATAGGACCAAACAGATTTGACTATAAAAGGTGTGATAGCATGGACAATTCTCAACAAAATAAAGCCTGAAATGGTACTGAGTCTATATTTTGCTATCCATGTATAACTCTTAGTATCCTGTTCTAAGTATAGTAGTTAAATGATTTCTTCCAGAGTATCTACATATGTGTAGATCAATAGACAGATGTTCCAAATTCCAACCAAAATCATCAGTCAAGATAGGGCACTAGTGGCTCTGTTTATAATCCTGTTCATGAAGGAAGACTATGAAGATACGGTTATCTTCAGTTTTGGTAGATGTTCCCTGTGTAACAAGACACTCATTTTACTGAGTGCCTTGAAATTTTTAGGTTAAGTATTTTCAATCACAGAAGCTCACCTAACATAAATTTTAGAACTACTAACATCCTTAACAGTATTTTATCCCTAAATAAGTGGTGCTGCAGTGATTCAATTTAGAAATAATTTGGGTGGTAATATAGCTCAGCATTTCAGATGAGGACAGTTTCTCACCTACAAAAAGGTTGGTTTTTTTTTTTTTTTGTTTTTTTTTTAACCAAGGCTGTTTATGTGGGTACCTTAAATATGGCAAAAATAGAGCTCACATGGAACAAATTACCCAAAATCTTAAAAATAAAATCAAAAGGGAAAATATTATAATTTCCATCTAGCCATTGAATCCAATACTAGATTGATTTCCTTTTCCTCTAACTTTTACCATAGTTTAACTTGACACAGCAGTAGATGTTGAAGAATAAATGGCTGAGTAAGAAAGTTGGATTTAGTAAAATGAAGTAAATAATTTAGTATTGTTACAAAACAGAAAAAAAAAAACCAAAGCAATTTAAAAATGTAAACAGTTTCTTTTATGGCCATTTTATGAACCCTTCCAAAATCACTGTAACAACTCATACATGCCACCATCATTTGGCGACTTTCCTTTTTCATTCCAATAATCATAGCTCTTTTCCCTTTGTCTTAACTATATTATCTAATTCCACATTGAGAACAAACTTCCTTTCTTGCTCTGTGGTCTCAGAGAAGTAAAATGACGCATTTATGTCTCAATTTCTTTATCTGGAAAGTTAAGATAATACCTAATAGAGTTTTATGTATCATAAGGCTCTTAGAAGAATGGAATTATTGATGTATATGAATTCAAATTTATCATATTTCATGAGGGAGTATTTCGGGGATTTTAAATACTGTCATGACTGTTTTCTTTTTTTTTAATTTTATTTTTTTCTTATCAGTTACATTTTATTAACTCTGTATCCCAGCTGTATCCCGCTCCCTCATTTCCTCCCAATCCCACCCTCCCTCCCTCATCTCCACCGTGCCCCTTTCCAAGTCCACTGATTGGGGGAGACCTCCTCCCCATTCATCTGACCCTGTTTTATCACGTATCTTAAGGACTGGCTGCAAAGCCCTCCTCTGTGGCCTAACAGGACTGCTCCTCCCTTGGGGGGGGGGGGTGTCAAAGAGCCAGTCATTGAATTTCTGTTAGAAATAGTCCTTGTTTCCCTCACTATGGGAAACCAATTGATTACTGAGATACCACAGGCTACATCCGAGCAGAGGTTCTAGGTTATATCCATACATGGTCCTTGGTTGAATGTCAGTCTCAGAAAAGACCCTGTGCCCAGATATATTTGGTCCTTGTGGAGCTCCTATCCTTTCCCCATCATACTAACTCCCCTTGTTTCATATGATTCCCTGTACTCTGCCGAAGGTTTGGTCATGAGTCTTTGTATTTGCTTTGAAAACACTGCTAGTTAGAGTCTTTCAGATGCGCTCAGTAGACTCCTGTCATACGTTCAATGCACATCCCATCTGTCTTTCTAAACGAGGATTGATCATCTTACCCATGTCTGCTCTCTTGATTATCTTTCTTAGGTGTATAGATTTCATTATGTTTATGTTCATTATGTTTATCATATCTTATAGGTCTATATAAGTGAGTATATACCGTGTTTGTCTTTCTCCTTCTGGGATATTTCACTCAGAATGATCTTTTCTAGATCCCACCATTTGCCTGCAAATTTTATGTTTTCCTCCTTTTTGATTGCTGAGTAGTATTCTAGTATCCATTCCTCCTTTGATGGACATCTGGGTTGTTTCCAGGTTCTGGCTATTACAAATAAAGCTGCTACAAACATGGTTGAGCAAGTATCCCTTTTGTGTACTTGAGCAAAGTTTGGGTATATACCTAGCAGTGGTATAGCTAGGTCTTGAGGAAGCACTAGTCCTAATTGTCTGCGAAAGAGCCAGATAGATTTCCAAAGTGGTTGTACCAGTTTACATTCCCACCAGCAGTGGAGGAGGGTTCCCCTTTCTCCACAACCTCTCCAGCATGTGTTGTCACTTGAGTTTTTCATCTTGGCCATTCTTATGGGTGCGAGGTGATATCTCAGGGTCGTTTTGATTTGCATTTCCCTGATGGCTAATGAGGATGAGCATTTCTTTAAGTGTTTCTCTGCCATTCGATATTCCTCTGTCGAGAATTCTCTGTTTAGCTCTGTTCCCCATTTTTTAATTGGTTTACTTGGTTTGTTGCTTTTCAGCTTCTCTAGTTCTTTGTATATACTGGATATTAGTCCTCTGTCAGATAAAGGATTAGTGAAGATTCTTTCCCAATCTGTAGGCAGTCGTTTTGTTTTGATGACGGTGTCCTTTGCTTTACAGAAGCTTTTCAGTTTCATGAGGTTCCCATTTATTGATTGTTGCTCTTAGAGCCTGTGCTGTTGGTGTTCTGTTCAGGAAGTTGTCTCCTGTGCCAATGAGTTCTAGGCTGTTCCCCACTTTTTCTTCTAACAGATTTAGAGTATCTGATTTTATGTTGAGGTCTTTGATCCACTTGGACTTTAGTTTTGTGCAGGGTGATAAATATGGATCTATTTTCATTTTTCTGCATGTAGACATCCAGGTGGACCAGCACCATTTATTGAAGATGCTGTCTTTTTTCCATTGAATGGTTTTGGCTTCTTTGTCAAAAATCAAGTATTCATAGGTGTATGGGTTTATTTCTGCGTCTTCTTTTCGGTTCCATTGATCCTCCTTTCTGTTTTTATGCCAATACCATGCAGTTTTTATTACTATTGCTCTGTAGTACAACTTGAGATCGGGGATAGAGATACCTCCAGATGATCTGTTGTTGTACAGGATTGTTTTGGAGATTCTGGGTTTTTTGTTTCTCCATATGAAGCTGAGAATCTTTTTTTCAAGGTCTGTAAAGAATTGAGTTGGTATTTTGATGGGAATTGCAGTGAATCTGTAGATTGCTTTTGGCAGGATGGCCATTTTCACAATGTTAATCCTACCAATCCATGAGCATGGGAGATCTTTCCATCTTCTGAGATCTTCTTCAATTTCTTTCTTCAGAGACTTGAAATTTTTCTCAAACAGGTCTTTCACTTGATTGGTTAGTGTCACCCCAAGATACTTTATGTTATTAGTGGCTATTGTGAAGGGTGTTGTTTCCCTAATTTCTATCTCGGCCCTTTTGTCTTTGATATACAGGAGGGCTTCTGAATTTTTTGAGTTGATTTTGTATCCTGCCACTTTGCTGAAGGTGTTTATCAGCTGGAGGAGTTCTCGGGTTGAATTCTTGGGGTCGCTCATATATACTATCATATCATCTGCGAATAGTGACACTTTGACCTCTTCCTTTCCGATTTGTATCCCCTTGATCTCCTTTAGTTGTCTTATTGCTCTGGCTAGGACTTCAAGTACTATGTTGAAGAGGTAGGAAGAGAGTGGGCAGCCTTATCTTGTCCCTGATTTCAGTGGGATTGATTTAAGTTTCTCTCCATTGAGTTTGATGTTGGCTATAGGCTTGCTGTATATTGCCTTTACTATGTTTAGATATGTGCCTTGTATTCCTGATCTCTCCAAGACTTTAAACATGAATGGGTGTTGGACTTTGTCAAATGATTTTTCAGCATCTAAGGAGATGATCATGTGGTTTTTCTCCTTCAGTTTGTTTATGTGGTGGATTACATTGATGGATTTCCGTATGTTGAACCACCCTTGCATGCCTGGGATGAAGCCTACTTGGTCGTGGTGGATGATATCTTTGATGTGTTCTTGGATTCGGTTTGCAAGTATTTTATTAAGTATTTTTGCGTCAATGTTTATAAGAGAGATAGGTCTGAAGTTCTCTTTTTTTGTTGGGTCTTTGTGTGGTTTAGGTATCAGGGTGACTGTTGCTTCATAGAATGAGTTTACTAATGTACCTTCTGTTTCTATTTTGTGGAATAGTTTGAGGAGATTGGTGTGAGCACTTCTTTGAAGGTCTGGTAGAATTCCGCGCTGAAACCATCTGGCCCAGGGATGTTTTTGGAGGGGAGACTGTGAATGACTACTTCAATTTCCTTGGGGGATATAGGGCTATTCATTCTTTCTACCTGATCTTGACTTAATGTTGGAAGATGGAATCTATCAAGAAAATTGTCCATTTCATTTAGGTTTTCAAATTTTGTGGCATATAGGCTTTTGTAGTATGACCTAATGATAGTTTGAATTTCCTCAGTGTCTGTAGTTATGTCACCCTTTTCATTTCTGATTTTGCTGATTTGGATAGATTCTCTCTGCTTTTTAGTTAGTTTGGCTAAGGGTTTGTCTATCTTGTTGATTTTCTCAAAGAACCAGCTTTTTGTTTCATTGATTCTTTGAATAGTTTTATTTGTTTCTAATTGATTGATTTCAGCCTTGAGTTTGATTATTTCCAGCCATCTGCTCCTCTTGGGTGTATCTGCTTCTTTTTTTTCTAGGGTTTTCAGTTGGGCCATTAAGTTGTTTGTATGTGATGTTACAAATTTCTTCTTGCAGGCACTTAGTGCTATAAATTTTCCTCTGAGCACTGCTTTCAATGTGTCCCATAAATTTCGGTATGTTGTGCCTTCGTTTTCATTGAATTCTAGGAAGTCTTTAATTTCTTTCTTTATTTCTTCCTTAACCCAGCTGTCATTGAGTAGCAAGTTGTTCGGTTTCCATGTGCGTGTTGGCTTTTTGTTATTTCTGTTGTTGAGGTCCAGCTTTAGTCCATGGTGGTCAGATAGAATACAAGGGATTATTTCAATCTTTTTGTATCTGTTGAGGCTTGCTTTATGACCAACTATATAGTCTATTTTGGAGAAGGTTCCATGCGGTGCTGAAAAGAAGGTATACTCTTTTGAGTTTGGATGAAAAGATCTGTAGACGTCTATTAGGTCCATTTGATTTAGGGACTCTGTAAGTGTTTTTATTTCTCTATTTGTTTTCTATCTAGTTGATCTGTCCCTTGGTGAGAGTGGAGTGTTGAAGTCTCCCACTATTAAGGTATTAGGATCAATGTGTGATTTAAGCTTTAATATTGTTTCATTTACGAATGTAGGTGCTCTTGTATTTGGGGCATAGATATTCAAAATTGTGATGTCCTCTTGGTGGATTTTTCCTTTGATGAGAATATAGTGGCCCACCTTATCTTTTTTTATTAACTTGGGTTAAAAGTCTATTTTATTAGATATTAGGATGGCTATTCCAGCTTGTTTTCTGGAACCATTTGCTTGAAAGACATTTTTCCAGCCCTTTACTCTGAGGTAGTGTTTATCTTTGTTGCATAGGTGTGTTTCTTGGATGCAACAGAATGTTGGATCCTGTTTCCGCAACCATTCTGTTAGTCTGTGTCTTTTTATTGAGGAGTTGAGTCTGTTGATGTTGATAGATACTAGTGACCAACAATTGTTACTTACTTTTGATGTGAGGTTGGTAGTGTCACTGAGTTTCATTGCTTGTATTCTTTTGGGTTTTTTGTTGTGTAGTTATCTATTTCCTCTGTTTCTTAGATGTAGTTGTTTTCTTTGGTTTGGAGTTTCCCTTCTAGTAACTTCTGTAGAGCTGGGTTACTATGTAGATATTGTTTAAATTTGGTTTTGTCATGGAATATTTTGAATTCTCCGTCTATGTTGATTGAAAGTTTTGCTGGGTATAGTAGTCTGGGTTGGAATCTGTGGTCCCTTAAGGACTGTATGATTTCTGTTCAGGCCCTTCTGGCTTTCATAGTTTCTGTTGAGGAATCTGGTGTGATTCTGATAGGTCTACCTTCATATGTTACTTGTCCTTTTTCCCTTGCTGCTTTTAGAATTTTTTCTTTGTTCTATAGGTTCAGTGTTTTGACTATGATGTGACGTGAAGAATTTCTTTTCTAGTCTAGTCTACTTGGTGTTCTGTAGGCCTCTTGTATGTTTATGGCCATCTCCTTCTTTAAGTTGGAAAAGTTTTCTTCTATAATTTTCTTGAAAATATTTTCCGGACCTTTGAGCCTGATGTCTTCTTTTTCTTCTACTCCTATTGTTCTTAGATTTTGTCTTTTCATGGTGTCTTTGATTTCTTGGATGTTTTGTGTTTGGAACTTTTCTGATTTTATTTTTTCTTTGAGAGATGTGTCAATTTCCACAAGTGTATTCTTTGGCTCCTGAGATTCTTTCTTCCATCTCTTGTATTCTGTTGGTGATGCTTACCTTTGTAGTTCCTGATCTTTTCTCTATGTTCTCCAGCTCCAGGTTTTTCTCTAGTTGAGTTTTCTTTATTGATTCTAATTCTGTTTTCATGTCTTGCACCATTTCCTTCATCTGTTTGAATGTGGAGTCCTGCTTTTCAATGACAGCTTCTATTTTTTTTTTTTGTCCGTTTCCTCTCTATGTATCACTAATTGTGCCTCTACTACTTTGGCTATAATTGCCTGTTATTTCTATGAGAGCTTTGTTTATTTCTTCTTTATTTGCCTTCATTTGTGTGGACATTTCTTTGAGAGCTTTGTTCATTTCTTCTTTGTTTGCCTCAATTTTCGTGGGCATTTCTCTGAGAGCTCTATTTGTTTCCTCTTTGTTCATCTTGATTTCTTTGGCTATTTCTCTGAAGGCTTTGTTCATTTCATCTTTATGGGCCTCTAATAGCTGGAGAAACATAGTTTTGAGGTAGTTTTCTTGTATATCTAGTGAATTGAAGTGTCCATTGGTTTGTGAGGTTGCTGGTGAGGTCATTATGTCCTTATTTTTGTTGGGTGTGTTCTTACATCTGCCTCTAGCCATCTGGTTATTTATAACTCTCACTGTTTGTTCCTTGAGTTTGTAGTTCGGGCTATGATCGTCTCTTTCTGTTTTCTGGACTGTTTTTTCAGGAAGATGAGAGAGGTTCACTGGTTTGGCGTGTGCGTTGTGGTTTCAGTTTTGCCTAAGTAATGAATGTGACGCTGGCGCTATTCGCATGCACTTTTAGGGGGTGCCGTGTGCATGCGCGGATTCTCTGACTATTGCAGTGGCCTGCAAGCCACTCAGTTCTGACTGAGATCCAGGGATTGTTTGCCTGGATTACACTGGTGTACCCACAAGGCAGAGGCTTCAACATTGGGGTCACTATCCCAAGAATCCCTATGATGCCCACACTAGGGGTGTGGGTGGCAGGGATCTTGTCTGGTTGCTTCTGTGGAGAGGCCCTGGGTCTGGGGCAAACTCTCCCTAGAAGGCTCACTCACTCTCTTGTAGGACCAGTTGGAATGCACAGGCGTTCCCCTTGCTCTCTACTCTCTGATTTGGTCCTGCTGCGGGAAATGTGCGGGTAGGCTAAGAGTCAGCTCTGTGACACTGTGGCCGCAGGACTAGGTGTCCACCTTTCCTGTGTGCTGCCTTTCTGTTCTTTCCCTCTGCCAGGATGGGTTATGTTGACTGGTCCCGGGGTAGCACGGAAAAGAGTTAGGTTGAGTGTTCTCAATCCCAGATCCCGGGCCCAGATCTCTCTGCCAGAACCAGCCTGGCAGAAGAACCTATGTTTGCTGATCCCGAGAGAGTACCAGGCAGGGTTGAGTGTCCTCAGATCCAGAGCCTGGGTTTCTCTGCCAGGGGCCACTGGGTGAACTGAAGAGAGGGTGCTGTGTCCTGTGGCAGGCTGCCTCTCTGTCCTTCCCCTCTGACCTTCCCCTCCGCTAGGGCAAGCTTATGGCGGTGCTCTCAGGGGAGTGCCAGAAGGGGTTGGAACTTCTCAGTCTTGATCCTGAGCTGGGGTTTCTCTGCCAGGGGTCGGGGGTCCCCGGTGTTAGGTCTTGGTGCTAGACCTTACTGTGCTGGACCCAGGAGAGTCTCAGGACGTGTTGAATGACCACAGTTCCAGATCCTGAGCTGAAGGTTGTTTGCTAGGAGCAGCTGGCAGCACTGGGGTCCCAGCATTGTGAATCCGCTGTGCGCCTCTTTATCCTTCCGCTCCGCCGTGGCAGGGTTATGGCGGCGTTTGGGGGAGTGCCCGAAAGGATTGGGTTTTCTCAGCCCCGATCTCAGGTTGGGTACAGACAATGTGGTCTGTGGCAGATTCTGCTGGAGGCCTCCTGCCTCCTCCAAAGAGGGAGTAGGGATTTTGAGCTGGGCGCGCAGCTGCTCTCCTCGCTTGGCGGGAGCTCAGTTGTGATGGCAGCGGGTACCCGTGGTCAGCAAGACCTTCCAGGGAAAGACTGGGTGACCTGTAATCAGTCTCGCAACTTTCCTTCCCCGTGGGGTTTTCTTGCAACTGGGACTCCCAGTCTCTGGCACCCTTGTGCCCACCAATCAGCCTGGGAAAGTGATCGGGACACACAGGCGTGCAGCTCTCTACTGGAGACCCAAAGGCTCCGTTACTGGGATCTTTTCTGGGTTCTGGCTGTGCGGCCCGAGAGTGGACCCGACCGATTCCCACGCTGTGGGAGCCTCCCCTCACCTGGGAAACACGATCGCTGTAGTGTTAGGGCCCAGAGTTCAGTCTCCTGGTCACTGCATGGAGAGTGTTGTCCTGCTTCTCAGACACGGTGTTCTCCTGGTGCCGCCATCTTGGCCCCCTCCGACTGTTTTCTTATAGCATAACTATGCAGTGTTTCTTTTTTGTTTTTTAATGTCCATTTGTTTCTGCAAAATATTTGCATTAATTTGGAGACTACATTATATACCCCAAAGGAAAGATAAATTCTTTTTTTTATTATTTTATTTTTCTTATTAGTTACATTTTGTTAATTCTGTATCCCAGCTGTATCCCGCTCCCTCATTCCCTCCCTAATCCCACCTTCCCTCCCTTATCTACTCTCTGCCCCTTTCCAAGTCCACTGATAGGGGAGGACCTCCTCCCCTTTCATATGACTCCGTTTTGTCAGGTATTTTCAGGACTGGCTGCAAAGTCCTTCTCTGTGGCATAACAGTACTGCTCCTCCCTTGTGGGATGGGGAGGTCAAAGAGCCAGCCATTGAGTTCCTGTTAGAAATAGTCCTTGTTCCTCTTACTATGGGAAACCAATTGATTACTGAGCTATCACGGGTCACATCCGAGCAGAGGTTCTAGGTTTTATCCACTCATGGTCTTTGGTTGAATGTCCATCTCAGAAAAGACCCTGTGCTCAGATATGTTTGGTCCTTATGGAGCTCCTATCCTCTAATACATCAATAACATTATCTGCTTGCTCTTTAAACTCCTAAAAACCATTTCAGAATCTATTTTCCTTGGTCTGAGATTATGATTGAATTTTCACCTTTAGGAAAAAGTGATCTTTTTGTTTTTGTATTGCTGTCCATTTATGTCAGTGACAAATCCTAACACTGTCATGTCATAAACCCTAGAGCATATGCCTTAAGTCAACCGTGATGAATATAATAAAAGGAAATTAATAATAATTTGAATATGAAATGGACTTTTCATGACACATATGTAGCACATCTTTGTGTCACAAAGGACTGACTGACCCACAGAAATATGTAATAAAACTATAAAAAATAGTTTAAATTATTCCTTTTATTTTTATATTATAATTACATCATTTCCCCAGCTATTTCCCCTCTCCAAGCTCTCCCATACACATCATTTCCCTCTTCTGTTCCTCTGCTCCAAATTCTCCCACATACCTTTCCTTGCTATGAAACATTTGATGACAATACTGCTTTTCGTTTGAGCATGATGCATCATTTATTTATTAGCTAAATCTTTGAGCACTTTGTATGTGAGTCAACTATGCCTAAAGCATTTTTAACATGGTCCAATGGACAGGAATAATATTCAGATATCAGAAAGCATGAACAGTGGCATTTATATTCTAGACCATGTGTAGAGAATTTGACTAACATCTACATGAGTTAGTGAACCAGATAATTAGACCTAATGACATACTGATGTCATGTATTCAGCCAGTAACCTGTTTTTTTATTTTATTAAATTTATTCATTTTTTCATTTTACATCCTGATCACACTCCTTCCATCCTCTCCACCCAGTACCATCCTCTCACCCTCTTCCTCCTTTCCCTTTATCCTCAGAAAAGGAGAGGTTGTCCCTTTACAAACCCACCCAGGCAAGTTGCATCAGTACATTCTCTTCCACTGAGGCCAGACAAGGCAGCCCAGCTAGGGGAAAGCGATCCAAAAGCAGGCAAATGCATCTATGTCAGATACAACCCCCACATCACTTGTTAGAGGTCCCACATGAAGACTAAGCTGTCTATCAGTTACATATGTGTGATTGGCCTAGGTCCACTCATGCATCTTCTTTGATTGGCGCGTCAGTCTCTGTAAGCCCCTATGGGCCCATGTTAGTTGATACTGTTAGTCTTCTTGAGGAGTTTTTGTCCCCTCTAGGACCTTCTATCCTTCCCCTGGCTACTTCCCAAGACTCTCCAAGCTCCTCCTTCTGTTTTCGCTGTGAGTCTCAGCGTGTTTCAAACTGCTGCTGGGTGGAGGCACTCGGAGGACAGTCATGTGAGGCTCCTGTCTGCAAGCCGACTAAAACATTATTAATATTGTCAGCGTTGGCTTTCTCCTATGGGATAGGTCTCAGTTTGGGCCAATTATTGGTACCTTAACTTTGATAGAGACCTTACCTCTGTTCAGTCTCACTGCCAAGTCTATACACTAAACTAACAGCATCTATTCTGAAGCAGCCAGGAGATGCCTGCTCAGTCTCCCCACACCCACATCAGTCAGAACACTCTTTGCCCTTGCCCCAATGAGATCTAATATTCCCTCACTGTCCAATTTTTCTCTAGAGAATTGGGAGTCTATGATTTTATAACAGTCCCCTTAAATGTAGTATCTGCAAACAAAGAGAATGCATTGTTCTTACTGTATGTTCACATCAGGCAGACTGGTCATTCTACTGCTTTGGATCTAGCTTAGTTTATGTTACTCCCATGTGGCTGCAGTCAGCTGATGATTCAGGACCTGCTAACAAAAGATGGCTTTACTTACCTGTCAAGAGGCTGCTTGGCTGCTGCTGTTAGTAGTGATGTGGATGGGTCACAAGTCTGTCATTATCAGCAGGCTCTTATTATCAACTTAGACAGGGTTTTGTGGCAGTGTCAGAAGTGTTCAAGAAAGAGTGGAGGAGCAGGCTAGGCCAGGTTGTAGAGAAAGTCCCAAATACAAACATGACAATGTCTTGTAACAGCGAGATGTACAAATGTATGCTTTTAGGAGAATAAGCACCAAAAGGTAACAGAAGTTGGCATTTCTCTTCAATTCGCTCTACTGTACCGAGAATGAGATTTCAAACCTTACTATTTTAGCAGGTTTTCCCAAACTAGGCTCCCTTGTGCCTTCCTCTGTATTCTTTCCTCAGTTCCTATAAACAGACACACCCTCCTTCCTGATGCTTGCTGTACATGCTGAGTTCAATCTCACCCTAGGGCCCTTTTACTTACTCTTTGCCCTCTAGAACCATCTTCCCCAGACTGCCATTCATCCTACTCTTCCTCCCCCTTTCCCATCACCCCTCCCTCTTCCTTTTGTTCTGTGGTACTGGAAACTAAACTCAGGTCCTCACATATGTTAGAGAAGTCATCTACCACTGAGTTATACCCCTACCTTAATTTTCTCTCCTCTTGGGCTGATTTGTCTCTATCTGAAATTACCAAATTTGCTTAGCTGCTTATTTCAGTTAGAGAATAGTAAATCACCTGTCCTGTTTATGACTTCTCCTTCATTGTCTAGGAAAATAACTAGCTTATAGAAGGTGTTCTGAGTATTAGTTATGTATGTAATGTCATCTCCATTACCACCTAACTAATGAGGTTGGAGTAGCTGTCACGTGCACCTATCAAGAGCCAAGACTAGGGTGGACAGCCCTTAAGTTTCCATCCAATTCTTGGTGACACCTAAAGGAGTCTGTGTGTGCTTGTTTGTATCTTCCTCGTTTTCAGTCTTTCCTTGGGAGTATTCTCGTCTCTCTCTCTCCCTCTCTCTCCCTCCCTCTCTCTCTCCCTCTCTCCCTCTCTCTCTCCATTTCTCCCTTTCTCCTTCCCTCTATCCCTTCCTCTCCCCCCTCTCTCTCCAGAATAATTTCTGCCCAAACCATCATAGTTTATCTAAAATCATCCCTCTAAGTCATTTCTTAGAGTCAGGAGATGTACAGTATTGGCAGCAGCCATTAGGACACTCCCAGAAGTATCAGGTATTTCCCAAATGTTGCGACAATGACTGTAACCAGAGGACTTCCAAGGACATCTGTCCAGCTGTCTTCTGAGTCCATTTCTACATGAATCATTTGACACACCGCCCTTCACTTTTCCCAGGGAGTTTTCAGTGGGGAATCTAATAAATGTTGAAGTCTTAGAGTTGTCTCTGTAGCCCTTCATAATTCTGCGTTTGATTCAATAAGTCTGTGTTGTATCTTTGGGTTCATACAGTATGGTTTCTGCTTTGGGTCCAGCTCAGAAATCCATCTGTGTCAGAGTGTATTCAAATGTAGTCCATATCTAAAACCATCAATTCCAAAATCAAATGAAGGGCTAATTACAAAAATCAAATTGAAGGGTATTATTACCTTTCCAAATAAATCCATAAATATTTGTTACAGGGAAAAAAAGAATAGAGGCAAATCAGATTCATGCTGAGCTGGCACAGGCTGCTGGAGGGCTTATAGGTTGGCCCCTCACATTAATTTTTGAGTAAGGAAGAGAGGGCTTTCCATGTAGATATGTTCCTAAGGAATTCCATGACTTTTGAGAACAGGAGACTTATTTGAATACTGTATGACTTTCAAGGAAAGTTACCTTTTGAGGAAAAATAAATAAATAAAAACAAGCCGGTACACCTATTTCTCAGTACATGGCAAGAACAGCAACAAAAAACAGGGTATTGTAAATTCCCGAAAATCAGATCCGTGTTCTGGATCACACGCTATTAAACAAACATCCCCCAATATTGCAGCCTGGCAGTTTTAATTTCATCTCAAAAATGCATCTTGTTTCTTTCAACCCTTGACTGTTTTGACATTTTCTTCGATTAAATTATAAACAAGCATGAAGCCTGATGGTGAGGCTGGAGCCACTAATTCCCCTAATTGTTTGCAGTTGTCTGGCCTGCAGAAGGCCGGCCCTGTTAAGAAGTCAGTGATTACAGGTCTAAAGACTTCCTCTGTGTGTTTACTCAGCAGATAGGGTTCAAACATTCAGATTATTTAAATTATAGATTTAAATTTCACTGGAAGACATGGGCCCTGAAAAACATCTCTGGCAGCTTTCACAAAAGATGGAGCCCTCTGGGTACAATTGTGTCCTATAAACATTTCATGTCGTGAAGACTGGCTCAAGGCACCCTGTCCCTCCACAAACATCCCGGTTTTTCAGTGCTCAGCAGAAAAGATCAGTTAATTATCAGTTGACTGGTTAGCCATCTATTTATTTTATTAGTAATTATTGCAACAGAGCACTGGAAGAAGTTAGTGTGGGCTGTCCAAAGTCTACAGCGAACTCTTCTTTGCTTTTCTTTAAAGCTTCAGAGGTCTACATTCCTTACCTTTCCGAGTTCATAATTAACTGATAATTAACTGCTTTGTAAGAGCACCTTGCCTTCTTGGTGGCAATAAAAGCTGGCAATAAATAAGGAAGCAGAAATGTCCCTTGGCTTATCGCAGCAGCATCTTATCTTTATTATCAAAGGCTACGCCTCTCAGGCAGGAAGGACCCAATCACATGGCCCACTGTTTATCATCCCACCTGTAGAAGCGGATTATTGCTGCTCAATAATATCATTTGCCTCTGAAGTATATACCTCATAATCCTTCACTTCTGGTCCCAACCCAAAGTGAGAAAAAGAGAGAGAGAGAGAGAGACTATAGAAAATTGTCTGCCTCAAACTGTGACTGAAGAGGTCTAGAAAAAAGAAGCATTCTATGTGAGACATTAAATAAGATTATATATACCACACACTACTCTTTCAGACACATTGATGACCTCCAACAAGACAGACATGTTTTTATTTTATTTCTATTCACGTGTACATAATCAATATCCCTTTATCCATTTAGCCTCTCTGATGTGAGATGTTACAGAGAATGCTATCATTTAGAAATGTGGATGCTACACAGCAAATCCACTTCTTTTGGATGGGTTAACATTTAAGATAGAGTAATGATGAATGATAGTATCTTCGGAATCTAAATAATCAGAACCTCACATAAATCAAGATTTTTATCTCACAGTGTGAGAGCCTCATAAAGTTGGGTGATACTCTGACTTTATTGTCTAGCTCTTTAGAAGCTAGAAGGCAACTTTGTTTTTCACAGTACTTATAATACGACCCTCTGTTTAAGAGATGTGGGTAGGTATTACAATCCTACTCATTTGTCCAAATAGCTACTTTTTCCCCTTTGTCCTACATAAGAAGAGTAAGATCAGTAAAGTTGACAAAGAAAGTTGCTCCCACCTGTTGAAGGTGTGAATGTGGAAGACTTAGAATACTGGCTAGCCACTCACTGGGCATACGGACTATAAATAAATGCAAAAAGGAACGTTCTAAGTTCTAAGTGCCCAGAGTAACTGGGAAGAAGGAGGGAGATAGCTTCCCGCAGATAACACGTCCACGTGCTGTCTCTGTCAGCTACTTCTAGATCATCCTCCTAGTAGTTACAAAGAACAGAAAAATAAAGGCCAAATTTTCTAAATTCGCTGCCCAGCTTTCCCTTCCTGTAAAAACTATGTAGCACTCCACCGAAGAGCCATCACACGGGCTTGGAGAAAAACACAGTTTGAAGGCAAAACCCCACTGAAATAATATTATTGAATCTTAACTTAAAATAAAACCCACCATAATTGCTTCTCTTCCTTGAACCTGTTGTCAGGGTACTCAGGGAGGACAGCTCACATCTATTCCACGCTCTCTTCTGGGAAGGTGCAAGCCTCCAGGGATATATTTGTGAAACACAGAAAGTGCTAAAAATATTATCGGCTTCCCTCCCTGATTTCACAACCTCTACTAATGCTGAGAAAGAGGAAGCACATCAGACCATTTCACACACAGCTAAGCATCAAAGAAACAGAAAGCATAGCTCAGAAACTCATAAGGAGCACACAGTAACTGGCTGTCATTTGGTCTGATTTCCTGCCACGTATTGTTCAGGATGAGGAACACGATCTGCAGTATCACTGGTAGGGTGTTATACACTGTTTGTTCTCCCATTGACAGCAAACAATTTACACTCGATGTTACTGTGCTTTTGATTATCATCTCTGGTATATTTGCACTGCCTGCGCTAAGGATTTATGCAATCCCTTAAAATAATCTTAATAACATTTCGGCTTCAGAGGACTTGAAGCCAGAAGGTAGTAAAGACTTATAACTACATCTATAACTTCATATTAAGTGCAAGAATTAATTCCAAGTACCTTCAGGAAGATGATGGTGGTGGTCTAGGGTTTGTCTTCTGGGGCTATTTCGGCTGTTACAGGATTTGGCTTTAGAACTTAAATATTAGAACATACTTTTAACAAGATGCTGCCTCTTTCAGTACACTAACCTTTACTGTAAAGTTGTTTATTTTCTTATGAAGGTAAATATACCCTAAAAATTCTTAGGTAGTGAATCACTGATCATGATGATTTTTATTTTAATAACAGATAGTCATCTAACCAGAAAAAAATACATTCAGCTGCAGAGTCACAAAAGTGATGGGTGAGAATACTTCAAAGACAGTGTCTACCTTCAATGATTCACAATAAATGCATTGCTCCCTCTGCAATATTTGTGGCAAATTTTAAAGTTAAATATATATATAATGCATAATTTGTAAACAATTCTTTCTTTTATATGTATGTGTGTGTGCACTGTGGGCATGCAGGTACCTAAGGAGGCTGTAAGAAGGTATCAGATATTCTGAAACTGTGGCTACAGGTGGTCATGAGCTGCCTGATGTGGGTGCTGGGAACTGAACTCAGGTAGGTCCTCTGCAAGATCAGCAAGAGCTATTTCCCACTGAGCATCTCTCCAGCACCTGTCTACATTATTTAAACAATGTATGTGTTCAAATAATCCAGTTGCTGCCTTATTTAATAATTACACTTACTCTGTCTGGTTAAAGCTTTTGAAGATAATCTGTTCAAAGGAGTCAATAGAATAAGCCGGTAAGAGCATGTCTGAAAGCAGTGTGTCTTTTGTGTACCACTAGCCAATTCAGGACTGCAAAGAGGAGTCAGTGGTATAGAACAATGACTGCTTTTCCAGAGGACCTAGAATTGATTCCCAGCACCCACTTTGTGGTTCACAACAGTTTGTAGTTCCAGTTACATAAAAATTTAACCTTCTTCAGACCTCTAGGGTCACAAAACATGCACATGGTGCAAACTAGGATTCAGGCAATCATCCATCCACATACAAAAATAATAATAATAATAATAATAATAATAGTAGTAGTGGTGGTGAATTAAATAGTCAAGGTGGGGAAGGTGGTTTTATTGAATGAGCATCCATATCCCCATCAATGACATAAAAACTGGGTTCTGTAATCCCAATGGAGGGTTCCCTGAACACTTCTGGCCAGCCAAGCTAGTGTAAGGAGTAAGCTCTAAGTGCTAGAGTAGACATCAAATGTTGACATCTGGTTTCCACATACACAAGCACACACACACACACTATCACAAGCACAAATGCACCACACATATACAAACAATTTAAAATTTAAAAAAAATCAATAACTAAGCAACCGATTTGAATATGTTTTGTTCATATCACCCAGTTTACATGTGTCCATAAGAGGCTTCAAATTGTAGCACTAGAAAAATCTAATAGATTTCTATACACAGAAAGAAAACTACTTAAACATTTTCGTTACCAATAACTCAGATGAACCATTTTTAAATAGCTTACTTCACTTCATGTCCTAAAAATATATTATTACTAAATAATAATAGAGGAATTAAATTAAATATTAATAATTGGCTATTCAAGTCCCAAATCAGTATTCAGTGAGAGCTAATAGCATACATATATACATAAAATTAAGCCTCGTTCTGAATCTTCAGGTCATTATCCTATGCAATGTGAGGCAGGAACTACTATTATTTCCATTTCTAGATGAAAAAAACTGAGAGTGAGAGCTTTGACCGTTTCCCCGGTTTTAAGTGAGAGAGTCAAGGTTTTGACCCAAACAAGGTAGTGTACAGAATCAGCCATCTTGACCACTGCTCTATAACCAATAGGGTGTAATCTTAATCTCTGGGAGAGCCATGCCCTAAAGAGCACACAGATTCCTCAATAGTATCAAAGTGACAGATTTTCTTTCTAGTATCTATAGACATTACATCACTCCACGAAAGAATGTTTCTATCTACCCTGACTTTATTTAAAGTGGTAGAAAACACTTTGGTCTTTAAATAAAGAGTGCCTGAAAAGATCCCATGCTTCGCTTTTATCCAGCTCTTTCATCGTCAGTCTTTGGCCCTCCCTCAACCTCTGACACATACACTGGCACAAATGTGTGTCTTCCCATTCCTCTTCTTCGCTCTCCTAGTATCTTGCTGTTTCTGGAGAGAGCAGCAGAGAGGAGGAGCATCTACACCTTAGAATGTCCTCCATCTCTTTGTGGCACGGAGTCCACAGTGGGGACTGCAATTCTTTGTAACTAGTGCTGTGGTTTTGTGTAGCTTTGGAGGGAAGAAGACCAGGATAAGAAGCCAGCTTTTCTGCTTACCCATTGGATTGTCCTAGGCAATTTACTTAATTCCTCTGAGTTTTAGGGCCCTTCTCTAAATGATGAGAATGACAATTCCAACCTTATAAAGTTGCTACATGTAGGAACAGAACACAAATAGAAGCCCATATACCATATGTCTAAATATTTAAAAGTTATAAATCAAGCCAACAAACTGTTAAATAAGATATGCTTTAGGTTACCTCTGACAAATATGCTTTCATCATGACAAAACAAAACGTATTATGTGTAAAGTTATGCTTTTCATATGAACAAGAGTTGACAGATATCAGATAACAGTCCGTGTTGACTATCCAGAGGATTTGGGGGTGAATAACAAAATAAAATGTCTGGTATGTAAATGATTCTGCATGTTTCATAGGGAAAACAGTTACTTTAAAAAAAATCAAGATTTTACATCATTTCCTTTTTATTGAACCTAAGGCCTCACATATGCTATGGAGTGCTATATCACTGAACTCTATCCCTTATAATTTACTTCTTATGGACCTCATGTTGTAGTAACGCCAACCATAAAATTATTTTGTCGTTACTTCATAGCTGTAATTTTGCTACTGTTCTGAATCACGATGTATATCTGATATGCAACCCCCTAAAGCTGTGACCCGCAGATTGAGAACCACTGCTCCGCAGCATCCTTAAGTCAAAGTCAACACAAAATTCTAACACCTTTTATCATCACCAAGCAGCAAAATCGCTCATTAAAAGTATGTCACAGAAGTTAATTTATCTCATTCATTATCTCATTATGGGGAAACATTCAAAACCTACTTTTCTAGCTTTTTTGAAGCCTTGTACATTACTGTATCCACCAACATTTCCCGTCCCACCTCCCTAACAGTATTCCCAGCCTCTGGAAAGTATTATTCTACTCCCGACTTCTATAACATGAATAATTTTGAATCTGCGATAGGAGTGACATCACACAGTATTTGTCACTTGTGCCTACGTTACTTCACTTTGTATAATGACCTGTAATATTATGATCACAAATGACTGCATTTTATCTTCTTAAAGACTAAATAATACTCAATTCTATGTGTGTCGTATTCAACACTCACCCATTTACCACCAATTTTATTTCTTACCCACTGTGAAAATGTGAACACAGATGTTTCTTGGACATACTGATTTCGTGTCCTCTGGACATGTATCTAGAAGTGGGATTTGGGGGTTATATAATGGCTGCATTTTTAACTTTTCCAGAACCTCCATATTGTTTCCATGGAGCTCTATTGAGTTAGCTCCTCACCAATGCTAGGCATGGCACGTCCCTCCTCTGCGTCTTCCCCAGAACTAATCTTTTGTCTTTTTAACAACAGCTCTTCTAAGTCCACTGATAGGGGGGACCTCCTCCCCATTCATCTGATCCTGTTTTATTAGGTATCTTCAGGACTGGCTGCAAAGCTTTCCTCTGTGGCCTAACAGGACTGCTCCTCCCTTGGGGGGTGGGGAGGCCAAAGAGCCAGTCATTGAGTTCCTGCTAGAAATAGTCCTTGTTCCCCTCACTATGGGAAACCAATTGGTTACTGAGCTACCACAGGCTACATCTGAGCAGAGGTTCTAGGTTATATCCATACATGGTCCTGGACTTGGAAAGGGGCACGGTGGAGGTGAGGAAGGGAGGGACTGGGAGGGAATGAGGGATCGGGACACGGCTGGGATACAGAATTAATAAAATGTAACTGATAAGAAAAAAATAAAATCTAAAAAAAAAAAAAAAAGAATAAAGAAAAAAAAACAAAACAAAACAGCTCTTCTAACCAGAGTGGGCTGATAGCTTATCTTCATTTTGCCTGACTTTGCCCTCATGATTAGTGGTGCTAAACATATTTTTCATCAGTTGTCAACTATTTACATGTCTTTATTTGGGAAATGTAGAATTTGGATCTATGTTCATTTCTCAGTTGGATTATCTGTACTTTTTTAAGTTTTTTTTTCTATGTCCTGGCTACTAGTCCCCTCTCAGCTGAACAGGTAACAAACATTTTTCTTACATTCTGTAGCTGTCTCTCACTTTATCAATATTTTAGTGCACAAAAGCACTTTTGTTCAATATTGTCAACATTTATCATATTCTTGTGCTCTTGGGATCTTATCCAGAAAAATCCTCCATCACTTCAGTGCCATGTGAGACATTCTTTCAAGTCTCCCATCTATTCTGAGTTAGGTTTTGTGGATGGTAAGTCGTAGGGATCCAGTTTCATTATTTTTTATATGTACCTACATTTTTTTCCATTATTAGTTATTGAAGAGACTGGCCTTTCTCAAACTCATTTTCTTAACACCTTTATTAAATGTCACTTTGCACTATCAAAGCAGACGCTGAGACTTTTGGCCAACTGTTGGGCAGTGTGCATGGAATCTTATGAAAGAACTGGGAAATAGTAAGAGTTGGAGAGGACAGGAATCCCACAAGGAGAGCAACAGAACCAGAAAATTTGAACACAGGGAACTTCCCAGAGACTCATATTCCAACCAAGTACCATGCATGGAGATAACCTAGAACCCCTGCACAGATGTAGCCCATGGCAGTTCAGTGTCCAAGTGGGTTCCATAGTAATGGGAAGAGGGACTGCCTCTGACATGAACTGAGTGGCCTGCTCTTTGATCACCTCCCCCTGAGGGGAGAGCAGCCTTACCAGGCCACAGAAGATGACAATGCAGCCACTCCTGATGAGATCTGATAGACTAAGATCAGAAGGAAGGAGAGGAGGACCTCCCATATCAGTGGACTTGGGGAGAGGCATGCGTGAAGAAGGGGGAGAGAGGGTGGGACCAGGAGGGGAGGAGGGAGGGGCTTATGAGGGGATACAAAGTGAATAAAGTATAATTAATAAAATAAATAAAATAAAATAAAATAAAATAAAATAAAATAAAATTGGGCAAAGAAAAAAAATGTCACTTTGCTCCAGATGAATGAGTTTAGTTCTGGGCCCTTTATTCTCTCCCATTGTAGAAATGAATGTCTTGCTTGTACCTCAGTGTCTGCTGAACAAATGGCCATCTCTAAGTTCCCATCGCCAGTGAGATGACTCAGTATTCTGATAGAGCAAATCTCAGAACCTTCACTTCCATGGTTGGCATCATTTACCCATAGATGCCCAGTAACTCGGTGCTCTTCACAGGGTACTCATTCAACAAGATTTTCAGAAGAAAAATGGACTTTAGTTACCCGTTCTTAAGATTTACATGGAATTGTGGAATTTTAGTTGGAAGTAAAAGGACATCAGAATCCAGTCCCTGTCTTGTGCTTTCAATAGAGACAGGAGTGAGGGGGGGCGGAAATCAATGAAATTCCAATAAAGGAAAATCACTGGAGGAAAAAGATTCTCTCATCAAGCTGTAATTCTTACTGGAATATTGAATATTCTATAATAATACTTGAGTCTTGAATATTAAACACTTTCATCCATTAATTATATTATTTTCACCTTGTTTTAAATAAAATTTTAATTAAAATTTATATATGTAATTATATATTAAGATTACAAATAACCTTACTTAAAAATTATAATTTGGGGGCTACATTTTCTATTGCTTTCTAACGTTAAACCTAGAAAATGACGTAGGACATATGGGAAAAAAAAAAAACAAAAAACATTTGTTAAAGTGAACACTAGTTAAACACCACACAGAAGTATCTCAGTTTTATTTATAAAATTATTTGAAGATTTCATTCCAATTCAAGTGAAACAGTAATAGATTTTTTACTATCCCCCAAAATAAAGTGACTTTAAATCCATTAGTCACATGAAAGCAACCAAGACAAACATCAGTGCAAACTAGACAAAAAGCACAAGAGAAGAAACAAACAGAGGGACGAATTTCTGGTCTACAGCAAGATCAAATGCCAGGTAAACTCCATCTCTGTGCGGGCAAGTGTCTGTGTTAGCGCCACTGCACAGGGCCCACTGCCCTGAGTCTGTGCAAATCCTATCAGTGTAGGAACTGCTTGACAATCCTTCAGAAAATATGGAGAGATACTCAGACGTACATGTTTTATGTGTTAGGCACGTAACTAAGCCATTCTCTAGAGACATCTGAGACTGGAAAGAAACATAAGCTATCCTGCTTTCTGACATAGATTTGATTTTTAAGGCACTTTTATAGAGTGTGTGCACTGTCTCTAACGTTCTTTTCTCATCAGAGATGCCCCCGTGAGTGAGTTTGCTTTAGGAATGCCAGCTTTACTCTGGGATGAATGGTAACTCCTTATCTGGCTAATCCAAATACCACATGACTGCGGAGCCACCAGCACCCCAGCTCTGTGCACTCTGTGGACTTGGTTTTTCAGGAAGCAGGAGATGATGACTTTAATAGCTCTCCTCTTATTTGGTGGTGGCAGGTAGGAAAATAACCCTATTAAAATGTTTTACAATCTTTATTTCTTGACGATACTATATTATTATATTTTGTGCTACGATTTCTAGATATTGCTCCTTGTGTTTTAAATTTTAACCAACATAAAGAAGAAAATGGATTTTGTAGCCTCTCGATTTCATCAGTAAAGACAACATGCCTTTCCCTTCATTTCCATTCATTCCTGAAAGTCTTCAGAGTACATTTTGTGCTCTGCTTGATTCAATACAGATTTAGTCTTTCTCCATTTCACTTAGCAAAATGTTTAAGTGGTACAGTTTTGCAAAATTCTGCCAAGTTCATAAAATAATGGTAAATTAAGCATAATGTTGCAAAGCAACCAAATTCTACTTTAAAAAAAGAGAGAGAGAGAGAGACTGACCCACAAGTATTTAAAAATAGTTGCTGTTGTTTTCTTTTCTGGTTTAAGCACTGTTAATATACCTGCAATTTGCTGTCTTCTAAATGTAATGGTAGAAAAATAATATGTGGTATTTTTGTCTTCATTTTAAGTTAACTAAAAGCAAAGAAAACAAGTTTCCATTTATCCTCTGTCCTGGAAAGATAGCCAATCTTTTGTTTCCTAAATGCTTAAGCTTCCCTGGTCCCAGAGGAATTGGCATTGTAAAGCAGAGGCTCACACAAACAAGAGACTTGAAATGTCTGAATAGGTGAGAGAGAAAGAAACAAGACTTGGAGAAGCAAGCAGATGCCTGACTTCAAAGAGAGGGACTGCAATAGAAAGAAAGACAGACAGACAGATGATGTATAGATGGATAGATAGATAGATAGATAGATAGATAGATAGACAGATAGATAGATATATTGATAGGCAGACGGATAGGTAGATAGATGATAGAAAGATACATAGATACATAAACATGTGGATGAAAGATGTAGATATATACGATACAGATATGAAAGATACAGATATAGATGGATGGGCACACATACACAAAGAGGGTAGGAGATAAAATCTGAGATGTATATGGATGCTTTTTAGATGGGTCACATTGCATTTGAAGTGACAATTCATTGGAAACATCTACTCTCCCCAACACAGAGCCACAGTACCACAGTTCACTGCAGTGTGCCACTTCTTTGGTCTCCTAACTGAGGTGTGCCCTGGGAGCTGAGGCCACTGCTGCTGCTCAGCATCACGAAAGAGTACCAGACTGATGTCCCTACCAGGAAAGGAAACCAAATTTCAAAGTGTGATTTCTGCTGAATGTATACTATTTTGCACCACAGCAAAACCAAAACATCTAAATGAAACCAGTCAGTGTAGGATGGGCATCATCCTAATTCAAAAACAAGTGAGCTGGAATGAGAAGCATGCAGAGCTGTAGAACTAACTCCCTTATAAGGGCAGAAGTACTTGGAAGAAAAATGCTCCTTCTGAAGAATACATTTTCCAGAAAAAGACAGTATTGCACAACACGAGAGCCTATGGGTAAAAATTAAATATTTATTTGGAGAACTACATTAGAATTAATCAACCACCTCCCAGATGAAGCATGCCACTCAAGAAGAGTGTGGTGAGGACAAGCCTGAGGGGCTGAGGATGCCCTCACCAGCATTTACACAGTGAAAGCCCTCAGTGCTGTTCCCCCTTCTCCCAACGTTTCCTTATTTCCAAAGAATAACCATAATTGCCTTCATTTGCCTGTTTCAACTGGATTCATGAAGTAAGGGGCCACTTGAATCAATGTTTACAAATAGTTTATTTAGTTAGTTATCAGAGACTTGCATCCCAGCCATTTTGATCATATTCACTTCCCTCCCTCATCTCCTTCCAGCTCCACACCCTATCCCTCTGCACTCAACTTTGTGTCCTTTTAGTTTTTAACCTATCTAGTCCAGTTTTTATGGCCTTATATTTTGGTTATGTAGCCTTCTACTAGAGCATGATCAACCTGCTTGTGGCCATAGACTTAAAGAAAAACGACTCTCCATTTCTAAGCAGCTATCAATTGCCAACAGCTCTTCTGCCATGGGTAGGACTTCACCCCTCCTCATACGTAGGGTTCTGTCTAGCTTGATCTTACATAAGTTTTCTGTAAGCTGTCACAATCACTGTGAATTCATATAAGCGACTGCACTACTCCATCCAGAAAATGCTGTTCCCTTGTAGTCATCTGCCACCTTTGGCTCTTAAAAATCTTTCTACCCCTTCTTTCTCAATAATCCCTGAGTCTTGAGAGGAAGGGGTGTGATACAGATGTCCTGTTTCGGTCTAAGCATTCCAATGTTTCTGATTCCCTGAAACTTGACAGTTGTAGGTCTCTATACTAATTGCCACCTACTACAAAGAGATGAGGGATACACTAATATCAACAAGCCTTTAGGAATCAGTTTAATATTATGTCCCTTAGATACAATCAGAGAGTTGCTGGCTACTCCTGTCCTGTTCCAGCCACTATTTTACCAGTGGGCATGTCTTGCCAGACTTGTCATTATTGTAGCTCTTGAGGTTAACAACTGGAAAAGACTGATGACTCCTTTTCTCCCCTGACTGCATGCATAGCACCTTCGAGCACTATGAAAGCTAACCAGTAGTGATGAGTTGCCCAGTTAAGTTCCAGTGTGATATCTCCATGTTCTATGACTCACGTATGTGGTATCTTCAGCCATGATATCTCACCATAAAGATCTAAAGGGCAACCCAGGGGCATTGGCAATGTCTCGTAATGTTTGGAAATCTGGGAGCCCTTACTGGCTAACAACTCCAACAAAAGTAACCTATTCTCGGCACATTTTTATTAGCCTGTCGTGTCGAGTCGTGACTTTGTTATCCACTGTGAGGTAACTCAAGTAAAACTCTTTGCACATGTGCGTGTGCATGTATTTTAGGAAGCCTCAACAACAGCCAATGATTTGTTTGTCTTTATTATTCTAAAACAGAAGTTCAAATGTCTCTTTTTTTCAATGTTTCTTTGTTCTTGAGATTTCCATGCTTGCTTAAAATGAGATACACTTTGATCATGTCTAACCCCCATCCTCATAACATATTCCCCTACCAACTACTTGTTTTGTTTTCTTAAAAAAAAAAAAAGACAAAACAAAAAAACAAAACAAAACAACAAAATCAACTAAGTCTAGTTAGGGATACCTATATATGCATGCATATAGGGCCGTCCACTAGAACCTAATAGAAATCCTATGAATGGCCACACTCTCACAAAGGAATGGTTTTCACGCCTAAGAAACTGTTACTTTTGCCTACCCCCTCACTCAGAGGTAGGGCCTGGAGATCATCTGTCCTACCTATGCTAGATTTTTGGCTGGTTTGATCTTGGGCAGGCCTTGTGCAGATAACCACAGCTATGGTGTGCAGTGGCCACATCAGGTCCAGAGAATAACTTTTCACAGCACTGCTCCACGCCCTCCAGTTATTATATTCCTTTCACCTTCTCTTGCTCAATGTTTTCTGAGTCTTGAGGGTGGGAGGTTGAGATAGATGTCACATTTAGGACTGAGAACTCACTGTCTTCTTCTCAACACTTTGACTACTTTTACATCTCTCCATTGACTCCTGACCTCTGCCAAAAGAACCTTCTCTGGCCAAGGTTATGAGCAACCCAAGTCTATGGGTATAAACAGCAATATTTAGAAGGTGCTTTTATGGTTTGACCATTTAGCAAAACGATAGCATCAGACTCTATCCTAGGGCCTATGACCTTTACAGCCATGGGTTTTTGAGCAAGATTGCAGTACTAGGCATGAAGTTTCCTCTGGTTGAGTAGGCCTCAAATCTAACCATAGAATGGTTAGTTTCACCATCATCAGCATGCCACTATTGCACCAGTGGCCATATCTTGCCTAGCAGGTTGATGTTATAGCATACAGTGTCTGTCACTAGGCATAACCACGGAGAACTTTTCTCAGTAGCTTGTATGGAACCTTCCAACACTATGAAAGCAGGGTACAGAAAGAAAGATTCAGAGTAGATGAGGTTGATTTCTCTAGGTGCTGCACCCAAAGTATTTGTTCTTACCATGTAGTTATTCTGGGAATGCCATAGTCTATGTTGTTCTGGAGACCTCTGGAGCCTCTCTGACTAATAACTCACAATGAGGTATCCCACTGAACTTTAATTAAACTCAGGTGTTTGGGGAGTGACATTCTCCACTCATGCAAATTACTTCTATTAAAACTCTCATTTTCTGGCTAAGATCAAAAACTCAAGTGACCTGTTTTCTTCTTCTTCTGATTGGCCTGCTCTTTGATCACCTCCCTCTGAGGGGAAGCAGCCTTACCAGGTCACAGAAGAGGACAATGCAGCCACTTTTGATGAGAACTGATAGACTAAGTTCAG
This sequence comes from Psammomys obesus, assembly GCF_907164565.1. Taxonomy (NCBI): domain Eukaryota; kingdom Metazoa; phylum Chordata; class Mammalia; order Rodentia; family Muridae; genus Psammomys; species Psammomys obesus. Next base: position 33,187,290 of record NW_026593286.1, on the reverse strand, counting down.
AAAGGAGAGGAGAATCTCCCCTATCAGTGGACTTAGGGAGGGGCATGCATGCAGAAAGGGGAGGGAGGGTAGGATCGGGAGGGGAGGAGGCAGGGGCTTATGGGGGGATACAAAATGAATAAAGTGTAATTAATAAAAAATAAAAAAAGTTAAAAAAAACTCAAGTGACAATGCATGCTAGAGAGGATTTGGAGAAAGGGGAACCCTCCTCCAATGTTGGTAAGAATGTAAACTTGTACAACCACTTTGGAAAATCAATCTGGCACTTTCTCAGACAATTAGGAATAGCACTTCCTCAAGATGCAGCTATACCACTCCTAGGCATATATCCAAAATATGCTCAAATACACAATGAGGACATTTGCTCAACCATGTGCATAGAAACTTTATTCATAATAGCTAGAACCTGGAAAAAACCCAGATGCCTGTCAACGGAGGAATGGATACAGATATTGTGGTACATTTATACAATGGAATACTACTCAGCAATTAAAAATCAAGGAAATCATGAAATTTGAAGACAAATGGTGGGATCTAGAAAAGACTATCCTGAGTGAGGTATCCATCCCATAAGCAGAAATACACACACAGTATCTACGCACTGATAAGTGGATATTAGACATACAATATAGAATAAACATGCTAAAATCTGCATACCTAAAGAAGCTAAGCAAGAAGGAGGACCCTGGGTAATATGATCAATCCTCACTCAGAAAGACAAGTGGGATGGACATTGAAAGGAGAAAATAGGCAACAGGACAGGAGCCTACCACAGAGGGCATCTGAAAGACTCTACCCTGCAGTGTATCAAAGCAGATGCTGAGACTTATAACCACACTTTTGGCAGAGTGCAGGAAATCTTATGAAAGAAGGGGGAGATAGAAAGACCTGGAAAGGATAGGAGCTCCACAAGGAGAGTAACTGAACCAAAAAATCCGGGCACAGGGGTCTTTTCTAAGATTGATTTTCCAACCAAGTACCATTCATGGAGATAATGTAGAACCCCTGCACAGATGTAGCCCATAGCAGCTCAGTATTCAAGTGGGTACCCTAGTAAGGGAATAGGGACGTTCTCTGACATAAGCTCAGTGGCTGACTCTTTGATCACCTCACTCTGAGAGGGGATAAGCCTTGACAGGCCACAGACAAGGACAATGCAGCCAGTCCAGATGAGACCTGATAGGCTAGGGTCAGATGGAAGGAGAGGAGGACCTCCCCTATCAGTGGACTTGGAGAGGGACATGGGAGGAGATGAGGGAGGAAGGGTGGGATTAGGAGGGAATGAGGGAGGGGCCTACAGCTTGGATACAAAATGAATAAACTGTAATTAACATAAAAAATAAAAATTTAATAAAAATTTTAAAGTTCCAAGTTTAAAAAAAAAACTTTCATTTTCTAATGTTGTGTTTTGAAATTAGTTTACTGAATAGGGGATTTTCATTAGTCATTTTTTTCCTTTTAAAAATTCTTCACACAGTATATTTTGATCATATTCTCTCTCCTTCCCAAACTTCCCCCACATCCTCTTCCTTCCATACCCACACAACTCCATCTTCCTTCTTGCTCTTAAAAACCAAAAAAAACAAAAACAAAAACAAGACAATACACACGCACACAGTACATGTATATGGAGTCTGTATTATGTTAGTCAATGAATTCTGAACATGAGGCCTATCCTCAATGTAGTTGACATACCCACAATTATTCCTCTCCCAGCAGCTATCAATTGCAAATAAATTCTTGGTTGAGGTAGAACTTTATTCCTATGTCCCCTTCTTAATCCTGCCACTTTGTCTGCTTTAAACTTTTGCCTCCCTTGCCACTATTCAAAGCATCTGTACCCATGGCCTGTCTTCTGAAACACCCATCCCAGTGTGGCTGAATGTGAAATGCCAACATGCATTCATATTCTCCTGAACCTCTTTTGTCAAACACCAGACTCCAGACACCAGAGATGGCAAATCCAGTCTTAGGTATAGGTTCAAGGAACAAACAGCCAAGGCTACAAACAACCAGATGGCTAAAGGCCAGCATAAAAACACAATCAACAAAAATCAGGACATCATGGCTTCACCAGAAATTTCTAAAAAAGAGAGAGAAAGAAAGAAAGATATTCTCATTTACCTGAAACACAGGCAAATGACCTTAAATCTATGATTACACAGTTATTAGAGGAATATGAAGAGGAAAAGTACAGTAAAATACAACCAAACAAATAGAAGCCATCAAGGACAGACATGAAACCACAATCACACAGGTGATGGAAATGAATAAAACAGACCAAGACCTGAAAACAGAATTAGAATCAATAAATAAAACACAAACCTAGAAAAAATCTAAAGATGGAAAACTTAGAAAAAACATCAGAAACAACAGAAGTAAGCATCACCAACAATTCTGTTGAGATGGAGGAGAGAATCTCAGGTGTTGGGGATATAAGAAAATGATACATCTCTCAGAGAAAACATTATGATAGAGAAGCTCCTGACACAAAGCATCCAAGAAATCAAGGACATCATGAAAAGACGAAACCTAAGAATAAGAGGAATAGATGAAATAGAAGATTCTAGGCAACAAGGTCCAGAAAATACTTTCAAGAAAATCATAAAAGAAAATGTCCCCAACCTAAAAAAAAAAGAAATGCCCTTAAACATACAAGAGACTTACAGAACACCAAATAGACTATACCAGAAGAGAAATTCCTCCTGCCACATATTAATGAAAACATAATAAATCTACAGAACAAAGAAAAATATTAAAAAGCAGCAGGGGGAAAAAGCCAGTAAGATAAAAAGGCAGACCTATAAGAATCACACCTGACTTCTCAACAGAGACTATGAAAGCCAGAAGGGCCTGGACAGATGTCATGTAGACACTAAGATACCACAGATGTCAACCCAGACTACCCAGCAAAACTTTCAATCACCATAGACAGAGAAAACAAGTTATTCATGACAAACCAAATTTAAACAGTATCTATGCACCAACCCAGCCCTACAGAACATACTAGAAGAAAACCCAAGGAATCACTAAGTCTTAAACTTCAAAAGCCTGTATTCCACAAAGTTGAAAAATCTAAAATAAATGGATGCTTTTTCCTGACAGATTTCACCCACCAAAGTTAAATCAAGATCAGGTAAACCGATTAAACAGCTCCATAACTTCTAAGGAAATAGAAGCTGCCATCAAAAGTCTCTCAACCAAAAAAAGCCCAGGGTCAGATGGTTTCAGCATAGAAGAGCTAATACCAATACTCCTCAAACTATTCCATAAAATAGAAATGGAAGGAACATTACCAAATTCATGCTGTGAAGCCACAGTCACCCTGATACCTAAACCACAGAAAGACTCAACAAAGAAAGAAAATTTCAGACCAATCTTCCTTATGAACATTGATGCAAAAAAATAATAAGATACTTGCAAGCTGAATTCAAGAACACATCAATCATATACCATGATCAAGTAGGTGTCATCGGAGAAATGCAGGGATGGTTCAATATACTAAAATCCATCAATGTAATCCACCATATAAACAAACTGAAAGGGGAAAAATCACATGATCATCTCATTATATGCAGAAAAAGCCTTTGACAAAAATCCAACAACCCTTCAGAATAAAAGTCTTGGAGAGATCAGGGATACACGGCCCATACCTAAACATAATAAAGGATATATACAGCAAACTGATTGCCAACATCAAAATAAATAGAGAGAAACTCAAAGAAATCCCACTAAAATTAGGGACAAGTCAAGGTTGCCCACTCTCTTCATATCTCTTCAGTATAGTACTAGCAATTCTAGCCAAAGCAATAAGCCAACTAAAGGAGATCAAAGGAATACAAATAGAAAAGGAAGAAGTTAAAGTATCACTATTTGCAGATGATATGATTGTATACATAAAGGACCTCAAAAATTCCACCAGAGAACTCCTAAAGCTGATAAACTCCTTCATCAAAGTGGTTGGATACAAGATTAATTTTAAAAAAAATAGTAGTCCTCCTAGATACAAATGACAATCAGGCTGAGAAAGAACTTAGAGAAACTACAACTTTCACAATAGCTATGAATAATATAAAGTATCTAGGTGTAACTCTAACCAAGGAAGTTGAAGACCTATATAACAAGAACTTCAAGTCTCTGAGGAAAGAAATTAAAGAATGTACCAGAAGATGGAAAGATCGCTCATTCTCATGGATCAGTAGGATTATCATAGTAAAAATTACCATTTTACCAAAGGCAATCTACAGATTCAATCCACATCAAAATACCAACACAATTTTTTCATAGTCCTTAAAGAACAATTCTAAATTTCATGTCAAAAACCAAAAAACCCAGATTAGGAAAAATAATCCTATATGATAATAGAACTTCTGAGGTATCTCCATACCTCACTCCAAGCTAGGTTACAGAGCAATAGTAATAAAATTGCATTGATACTGGCATAGAAATAGACTGGTTGCTCAATGGAATCAAATTAAAGACCCAGAAATAAACCCACACACCTACGCACACCTGATTTTTTACAAAGAAGCCAAAACCATACAATGGAAAAGAGACAGCAACTTCAACAAATTGTGCTGTTCTAACTGGATGTCTGCATGTGGAAAAATTCAAATAGATCCATATTTATCACCCTGCGCAAAAATCAAGTCCAAGTGGATCAAAGACTATAACATAAATCCAGATGCACTAAATTTAATAGAAAAGAAAGTGTTTATGGGCGGGGGGAATCATTGACTATTACAACTTGTACAACTGCTTTGGAAATCAATTTGGTGCTTTCTCAGAAAATTAGGAATAGTGCTACCTCGAGATCCAGCTATATCACTCCTAGGCATATATCCAAAATATGCTCAACTATACAACTAGGACATTTGCTCAGGCATGGTTGTAGCAGCAATATTTGTAATAACCAGAAGCTGGAAACAACCCAGATGTTCCTCAACTGAGCAATGGATACAGAAATTGTGGTACATTTATACAATGGAATACTACTCAACTTTTAAAAACAAGGAAATCATGAAATTTGCAGGCAGACAGTGGAAATTAGGAAAGAGTATCTTGAGTGAGGTAACCCAGAAGCAGAAAGACACACATGGTATATACTCACTCATAAGTGGTTATTAGACATATAATATAGGCTATTACAAATAAAGCTGCTATGAACATCTTAAGCTTCATGTGGGCCCATTAGTTAGGGGAATGGGGGATATCTCTGATACGGACTCTGTTGCCTTCTTTTTGATCACATTTTCCTGATGGGACTACCCTACCAGGCAGGCCACAGGAGAAAAAAAGGAAGTCAGTCCTCATGTGAATAGATGAGCTGGGGTCTCTGGGTAGCTGGGGTCTCTGGGTAGGGGGGGCTCCCTATTCTGAAGAATAGGGGAGAGGGGATGAGGGAGGGTGGAGCTTGGAGGAGAGGTGGGAGGGGCCTATGACCGAGATTAAATTGAACTAATCAATAACAAACAAACAATAAAACATTTTGCAGGTCTTATGCATACAGTCAGCCTCTGAGAGTTCATGTGACTATTAGCCTTGCTGTATCAGGAAAAAAAAAAGTTTTCTTGGCGTCAAAGACCACCTCTGGCTCTTATTATCTGCATGCTTCCTCTTCTACATAGATCCATGAGCACTGAGGGGAAGAGTTTGATACTGACATCACATTCAGGTCTGAGTTTTCCAAAGTCTCTCACTTTTGGCACACTGTGGATCCAGGTGTGGATCTCGGTATTAATTCATCTCTGGATCCATAGAGATCCAGCTGTGGATCTCTGTATTCATTACCAGCTACAACAAGAATGTTTTCTGCTGAGGACTGAGTGACACACTGACCTATGGCTATGGTACTGTGTAATTAGGAGTACTTGGGTTAGTGTTCATTTAGCAGTATTATAATCGGTCAGGAGCCTAGGGGGAAAGGCAAGGTTTTTTTGTACATTCTTAGTTTTTATTACCTCACCCACTCTCCTTTCTATACCCATTCTCCCTTTATCTTTTACTATTCAGTATTTGCCTCCTATTTCTGATTATATTATGTTCTGGTTTGCTTCTTCTGTTTCTGCAGTAAAATACTCATGAAAACCAATTTGTGAAGGAAAGGCTTACATGTTACAGTATGTGAATCATGGAGAGAAGCCACTACAGGAACTGAGGGCAGGAACAGAAGCAGAGACTGCAGAAGAATGCCATTTACTGCCTTATTTCCTCTGGCTTACTCAACCACCTTATACAACCCATTACCATGTGACTATGGATGGCAAAGCCCACAGTGGGCTGGACCCTCCTACATCATCTAGCAATTAAGAAAATGGCCCACTACAGTGTCTAATCTCAACAGAAGATTCACCTAGTCTTACTACAGCTTGATATGCAAGGGCTGGTTGATATTAATAGAAGGCCTCCTCTTTTCTGAGGAGAAACGGTGGACAAGTCAATGGGTGGAGGTGAACTGGAAGGAGAGGGGAAAGGGAAGACTGTAAAAATACATAAGCAAATTAATTAGTTAGTTAATTAGTTTTAAAAAGAAAGTAAAAACCAAATTGGACACAGACAAAACAAACAAAGAAACAAAAACAGAAAGAAAAGAAATACCCTATGTATCAATCAAATGATGGCTATTCTTCAGTTCTGTGTTCCTTGTCCCGAGTGTGGACAGTTGACAACTGGAGCTCTCTGTGACAATGTGTATTCCTCTGTGCTTTCAGTTGCTTTTTAAAATTGGGTTCTTATCTTCAATTATCTAAACTGTATCAGTGAATGCTGGCCTTTGCCTTGGATGTAAGTAAGTACAAATAAACAGTAGAGGTATTTTACTCAACAAAGACCTGCTTAAAAGTTAAGGACCATATCAACAAAACCAAATACGATGCTGTTGTCATTCCAAATGGATCTCACTTATAAATATATATGGTTTTTCTCACAACTCTCAAACTTTTTAAACAAAATTTGTAACATAAATTCTCAATAAAATGAAAGATAACACACAATGATTTATTACATGTCCTCAGGCTACAATGTGTGTGTTTTGTGTTATTCAATGTTCATAGCTTGAATAAAATACTTAAATTGGACATCAACTCACCACAAAATACACAAGTAGATTTTCAAACAGAATCCTATTTCATTTTTAATGTGGGAATTTGAAAGCTAATAGTGCCAAGAGACAAAGTTAAATGTTCATTCAAACTATACTTTTTGCCGCATTTCCCCTCCATCCCAAAGCACAGCCAGAGACCCTATTTTGTTATTTCCACAGCACTAAGAGCTTAAAGGGTTTCAGTAATTTCAAGAAAACATGTTTCTAACCTCACTGCTGTACAGTTTTAAAATGCCAGCTTATGGACTAATTTAGTGCGTCAAACTTACACAAAAGTAATGCATAGAACCTAGAATTTAAAAGTTCGTTATTGGCATTTGTAAAATCTCAACCAGTGTTGAATAAACACAGAGGTTTTCAAACACTTAATTAAATTGACTGTCAAGAGCTCTCTAAGCTATAAGGTTGTCATTGTATCTTTTTTACTTAAAAGATATTCTTCTAGCAGTAAGATCCAATGTGTTTGAAGCCTACTTCACCCTCTCCAACAAGTGAAGGTTATAAAGAATATGAAGGATCTATTTTATTGCTAGAGCTCATGTGAACACATTGTATTTTAAAAATACATGGTTATTATAAAATCCATATGCTTTGTAGCCAAATGGTGCTTGCTTGGACCTTCCCTAAACTGAAGTGTAAAAACCAGATTTTAAATTGTAGCAGTTTAACAGTACACAATTGTGTGTGTCTTCATCAATTCCCCCAGCAGGTATCGTTGTCATTGTCAGAAAGACCCGGACAGTGGGAAAAGGGCATCAGGCTTTCAGTAATGTTCATCCTCTACAAGGAAAATATGAGTTGAAAAAAAATAGTCCTCTTGTACAGTGTTTCCCCGGGACCTATCCAGTATGTTTATTTTGTAGAGACTTTCTCCCTAATCCTAAAAGGATTAGACAGGTGTTTGCCATGTGATATATCATCACAACTCAGAGAAAGAAGAGCGAAGTTTAACATGTCTATCTATTCCTGGGGATCTTCAGAAATAATTTTAAACGTGTCTCAATTTAATAGCCAATCATTCCAATGCAGCCAAAAGATAAAAGTGAGAAAAATATCTTCCACTTTAATCAAATCAGTATTAAAGCTGGCAAGATTTCAAAGTCACTCACTTTATTTATAGGGTCTGAAGTACATAAAAGTGAAAAATAATGATAATTCTCTTTTTATCTAAATCATGTATTCCATGCAGATGCTTTCAGACATGCCTCTACTAAATGGAGCTTTTAAAAAATGTCTCTATAGAAAATATCTTCAGGAAGAGAACTATTCTTCACCATTAAGGCTTACACTATGTTAGCCACGCCATGCAATGATAAAAATAGAACACATCCTTCGGTGTTATCATAACATTCAGTTTTGCTGGGGAGATTTTTCCTAGGTTGTAAACATTTTCTGATTATGTTTGCAGTTATATATTAGACCCAGCGAAAGGAAACATGGTCTTTGGGAACCAGGACTTGAGAATTCAGGATGTAGTTGGACAATGTACACAGTTCAGAAAAGAGAAACTAGAAAGCAAATAAAAGATCAGTAATCGGTATTTTAAATATATATGCATGATTAGAAGTAGTCATATAAAATACAGAAATACACTAAAAAGTTAAAGTCACCAAAAGTCAAAGCTGGGAGCATCCAGGAATCTAGCACTGATACCGTGAAGGCAGTAAAGAATCTGTGCAATTGATCTGAATCCCAAGGGAGACTCACGTGCCTGGCTCACTGTCTGTGCTTCCTCTCTCCATATTGTGACTTCGCCTTTTAGCTTTCTGGATGATGCTTGCCTTCTAGCTAGCCAAAAGGGGGATGAACACAAGGAAATCATGAATACTAAGCCAGAAATGTACACATTACATTCCTCTGACTTCCATTGGCTAGAATCCAGTCATGCAGTCACACCTAACTGTAAGGGGACCTGGAGAACGGTATCTGGCTTTGTGTTTTAAATGAACCAAATGCTGGTTAAATAAAATAATTCCTTCCACAGATCTGTGTTGAGGATAGCTGTTCACACTGCTCCACTACTCACTCCTAAACAGTATTGTATTCTTACTTCTAAATATGTATAATCCAATAAGTGTTACCTAAAATTACAATTTATCTTAAAAGCCTTAATACTCGAATGACAGGAAGGAACATGAAAATAAATTTTCTATGTGCGAAACTGGTAAGAAAAGAGAAACACAGTTCACTCAGAGAAGAAATGCTTTGTAATGTGAACCACAATAATGCTACCCCAAGAGGGAGCCCTCCTGGTTTCCTAGTTCTTCTGGGAAAGCCTAGATAGTAATGAAACACACACACACACACACACACACACACACACACACACACACAAACTCTCTCTTTCTCTGTTTCTCTTTGTCTCTGTTTCTCTGTGTCTTTCTCTGTCTCTCTCTCATTGCCTTTGTATTTTGTGAGACAAAACTCTCACCATATACACCTTGCTGGCCTGGAATTTACCATATAGACCAAGCTGGTCTCCAACATTTTAATCTCGAGTCTCTGCCCCCTGCATGCTGGAATCGCAGCTGTGACACCATGACTGACTTTCTTACCTTTTAGGCAATGTCATCCATGGACACTTCTATTTTGTAACAAAAAAAACATTAATGCAAGTATTTCCAGGGACAGTTACAAGAACAAACACTGAGATGTTGTTTTCAGTGTTAAGGTGGCAATATGAGGTTGGAAGGTGGGAACCAAGATTGACTGTCTGCAGAAACTGGGATAGAAAAGAATGGACATATGTTTTGAGGATACTCTGGAAAGGGGTGGCATGTAATAATAACATTTTTATTAAACTATCTCCTGTTTAAAAAAAGCCCCACAGTTATAAAATCTCATGTAAAGTCAAAGGATTCATGGCTGTGGAATAGGATAGCTGATGATAGTTCTATGGTTCCTTGTGTGTGTAGAATATTATTAGATAATTTTAGAGTACTAATCTCATTTTTCCACTATAATCTTAAGGTAATGCACAAACTGGAACTAGGGCCTTTTTTTCCCCCAAAAGAACCTCTTCTTTACTGTGTTTTAAAGGTTGACACTCAATGGATGAAAATCAAGCAGAAAATCCTGTCAAATAGCTTGCTGAATTGAAATATTTAAAATCGGAGCCTAACCATGAAAACAAGAATACCAGCTACAATACGAAGTAGCATAATGACAGATTAAAGCAGTGATGTCTTGGAGGTTTCAACACTCAGCATGATTCACAGGACTCAGAGTAGCCCTGCACACTCCCCCTTTCAATTCCTTTACCATGGCTCCTCCTGAGGGGAGCAGTCCCTCTTTGCCCTCTGTAGAGACTTCCCGGCTTACTCAAAGATGTTCTACTAACTCTTGTCCAGAGAGACATTTACCTGCTGACATCTTTAGATCTCTAACTATTCACTGATCCCCCCAATAGCTGAATACAAAATCAAACCTGGTAGAAAAACAGCTTACAGGCCAAAAGAATCACAAAGTTTTCCTACTTTATGTCAATGATTTAGGGAGAAACTAGGGATAAAATAGAAAAGTATAATTTTAGGTTGGGATGAAATTATCATCACATATGGGTACAAGTATATAATTATATATAAATATAAACCTATATATTTGCATACATTATGTAAAATATAAAAATAAAATCTGTGATAGCTAGAGTATATGAGAATAGTTGTAATTGTTTCACTAGCTGGTTAATTAAAACATGAGCTCACTGCTAGCCCATGCTAAATGAAGTAATGACATAAATTTCTTCAAATAATGTAGAGAAATCAACTCACACATATAGACAGTGGAAGTTTGGGAGTTATTTTTCACATATGTCAGATCATTTAGAGACCTACCACAAGTTTGAGGAGGCCATTTGTTAAGGGAATGAGTTTGTCTCTGTGACTATGTTACTGGGTATACTCCAGGCACATATGAAAGTAGCTACAAGAGAATGGGTCTTATGACTTCCGAGGTGGATCATAATTCTGATTTGGCAAAGGTCAAATGGAGCACCTATCTTCCTAAAATAAAATGAACATGATTTCTCTAGATATAACATGTCAGGACAATAACTGATTGGCAATCCCCAACTCCAAGATCTGAGCCTGTAGGCAATTGTTTATATAGTAGTGATCTCTAAAATACATGAACAACTTACAGTCTATACAATAGAGTAAATTCTAGCTCTGGGAGGCTGGCATGGGACTCGAGCTATTATGACTATCTCTATCCCAACCCTAAATACTTAGATACGCAAAGACTTAGAGAAATGTCAGCAAGGCTGAAGCCAAGATCCTTTAGAGAATGGCTCCTTACTTTGTACAGGTGATCTGTAGTGAGTCATGCAAACAATTATAAAAGTAACTGACCAGTACTGGCTGTGAGGAAACAAGAACTATTTGAGATATAAAACACATCTTTGGATCAGAGGGGACCTCTTGGGGACCTGTTATAAAAATTGTCCTCTTTCTTCTGAAGATACCTGATAAGCTAGGGTCAGATGGAAGGGGAGAAAGACCTCCCCTATCAGTGGGCTTGGAAAGGGGCAGGGAGGAGATGAGGGAGAGAGGGTGGAATGGGGAGGGAATGAGGGAGGGGGCTATGGCTGGGATTCAAAATAAATAACCTGTGATTAATATAAAAAATAAAAATTATAATAATAAAAAAATTGTCCTCTTTCAAAGTTTGAATACACTTAATGAGATCTGACCCCGAGATTGTGGTTATTCCTTCAGATATTGTTGTATTCTTAAAACATTACCTGACAATGAGAAGGATCCCATATTGGATTTGTAACCTTTAGATTAATTAATATAACCCATGAAAGAAAGGTGTGGCATTAATAATTTAGTACTAGTTTTTTTGAGCCTCTACTATTTACCAAAATGGTAAATTATCCAAGATACATTCGCCAGAATGTCATTTAAAACAATGCAGTCATCCATCAAAGACAAACAATATAAAGAAAAACATTTTTTACAATTCCATGGGTACCATGTCTATGTCTGTGTGAGGTCTATGTCAATGTCTGGGGCTTAGTATAGCTATACTAAAATTAATTAGATCTTCCTAATATAATTCCATGAAGGGTCCCAAGTATGATTCTTTGGTCTGAGAACTGCCTTGTCTGTTCAAGTAGCAGGAAGGTCAGGAAGTCATGTGTTTCCTCAAGGTAACACTACTTCCACGTATACACAGCTTGATTAGAAATTAATTCTGTCAGTACTCCTGTCTTTACCACAGCTTAAACCATGAATACTGTACTATTCTCATGGTCTTATCAATTATTATAAGGGTCAACTACAGTAGTTCTGCCATGTATAAAAGTTTTAAGATTCTTGGATAATTTTTGTAATAAAAATGTCTGTTAGGATACACATTTATCATATTATATAAAATAATGTGTTTTCTTCACAGTTAATCGTTCATGTAGCTAGGTCTCCAAACAGCATAGACTAAAGTCATTATCACTGTGCTGGACTTCCAGATGTTTGTAGCTTTCTCTTTACGGTATCTTGTGATGAACAAAGTCAGATCTGGTCAGAATGTACTGCATCGGTCAATATTCCCTTCTCATTTGGCTGATTTATCACATACACAGTTCATTTGTTTTGAGCTTCTACTTTGGCACGCTTTTAAAAACTAGTGGAGACACAGAGGTGTACTAATTTCTAGGTAGTTTCTAAAGCCTTGGTAATACTTGTGTGGAAGGAGGAGGAGAGTTGTATCTCCTGCCACTCAGTGAATTTTCTGGAAATACAGTTTATATCATGTTGGAACACTGAGAAATATACAGAGCTGGCTACACGTGTGGCAATAACCAAGTCTGGTGGTTTGAACAACCCCCCTCCCTGCTGGTATCTGAACAATTTGTCCCCAGGTTTAGGAGGTACAGCCTTCCTGGAGAAAGTGATACTGTCCTCAGTATCAGCTGTGAGAGTAAACTGCGTCTCCAACTTCCAGTTTATTCTCTGTTTCTTGCACCCCTGTCATGCCTGTTCCTTGCTGTCATCCTTGTTTGTCCTCATGCAGGACTCATATCCTTCCAGAACTATAAGTCCAAATAAATATAATTATCTAATTCTTATACGAGTTACCTTGGTCATGGTGTTTAATCATAACAACATAACAAGCAATTAATAAACCAAAGAAAGGAGACATTTGACTTCTTTGGATTTGGGAGTAAGTTTGGAAGACTTTAAAATTATCCTGCCTAATTGCTCTGGTTTGTATTCCTAGTACTTAAGAAAAGCTTCTGAACTGATATAGTGAGAGTAATTTTATGAGAGTATATTAATTTTTTCAGCGCCTTTTGGCATTTATTAAGATAATCATGGGAGAGGAGTCCAAGCTGGCAGCGACCAGCACTCACTTTATTTTAGGGACACAGGATCCAAAACTCTGGAATTGGTGAGTGGAGGGGTAGGTAAAGCCAGAACAATGACATTGAACCTTCCAGGGCAAGAGGGGACAATCCGTGAGCTGGGATAGTTTGGATCCAGGAAACCCTGGCCATTTCCAGGGACTGAGAGTGGCAAATATTCAACTGCCCTGTACTTCCCCTTATCCCAAACATAGGCCTTCCCCCGATCCGCAGAGACGACACTGGTTGCCCCAAGCAGGAGCCTCTATGCTCAGTGACTGGGTGACTGACACAGCAGAAGCAGCTGTCGTAAGGGCCTCCCAGGCTGGCAACTGTTACAGGAAGCAAGCTGTACGGGCCTCCCAGGTCTGCAGCTACAGGGTGGTGGTTAGCCCAACCAGGAGCCTCCTAGCTCCGTGACTGACACAGCAGAGGCGTCTGTTCCAAGAATGGGTCTCCCTGAATGGCTGGAAAACAGGGGACACCACTGAGCTGGTGGATCTCCTACACTGTCAGTTGCCCCTGAGCGCCCAAATCTGAGAGTAGAGCCTAGTAGATTTGAATAACGGAAGGACAGTAAAACAGGCCTGTAGACCACTGAGGTATTCAGGGCACCTGCCATGCACATTGCACCCATGAACAGCATTAGCATCCCACCGCCTGTGTTTAAGCTCCACCCTTCTAGGCATCTACATGCTCTAGCACCCTGTCCCTCAAGGCACACTTCCATGCACACACCCGTGCTTGCACATATGTGCCTGTGTCCTTCCTCCATTACCTACAGCTGAAACGCCAATATTCATTCTCAAACTGGTGAACCTCTCTCATCTTCCTGAAGAATACTCCAGACACCAGAGACAGATGGACCCAGTCTCAAGTTCAGACTCCAGGAACATACAGCAAAGGTTATAGATAGGCTGATGGCTAGAGGTTGGTGTAAGAACACATCAAACAAAAATCAGGGACATCATGGCTTCACCAGCAAAATCCCAAATCAATGGATATTTTAATTCATTGGAAACACAGGAAAATGATTTTAAAGCTACAGTTATCAAGTTATTAGAGGCACATAAAGAGGAAATGAACAAAATTCTCAAAGAAATAGCCATACAGATAGAGGAAAATAAAGAGGAAACTAACAAAGCTCTGAAAAAAATACAGCAAATATAGCCACACAGATAGAGGTACATAAAGAGGAAACTAATAAAAAAATAGAGGCCATCATGGAAAGACAGGAATCTATATTCGAATAAATGAAGAAAATTGTGCAAGACATAAAAACAAAAATACAATCAATAAAGAAAACAGAACAGAGAAAATTTTGAGCTGGAGAACATAGAGAAAATATCAGGAACCACAAAGATAAGCATCACCAACAGAATACAAGAGATGAAAGAGAGAATCCAAAAAAATCCCAGGACCAGATGGTTTCAGCACAGAATTCTACCAGACCTTCAAAGAACAGCTAACTCCAATTCTCTTCAAACTATTCCACAAAATAGAAACAGAAGGAACACTACCAAACTCATTCTATGAAGCCACAGTAACCTTGACACCTAAACCTCACAAAGACACAACAAAGAGAATTGCAGGCCAATATCCCTTATGAACATTGATGCAAAAATACTCAACAAAATACTTGCAAACCAAATACAAGATCCCATTGAAGATATCATCCACTGTGATCAAGTAGGCTTCATCCCAGGTATACAGAGGTGGTTCAATATACAGAAATCCATCAATATGATCCACCATATTAACAAACTGAAAGGAAAAAAAAACACATGATAATGTCCCTAGATGCTGAAAAAGCATTTGATAAAATCCAACATCCATTCATGTTTAAAGTATTGGAGAGATCAGGGATACAAGGCACACATCTAAACATAGTAAAGGCAATATACAGCAAGCCTATAGCCAACATCAAACTCAATGGAGAGAAACTTAAAGAAATCCCACTGAAATCAGGGACAAGGCAAGGCTGCCCACTGTCTCCACATCTCTTCAACATAGTTCTGGAAGTCCTTCCTAGAGCAATAAGACAGTTGAAGGAGATCAAGGGGACACAAATTGGAAAGGAAGAAGTCAAATTATCACTTTTTGCAAATGATATGATAGTATACCTGAGTGACCCCAAAAACTCTACCAGGGAACTCCTACAGCTGATAAACACCTTCAGCAAAGTGTCCAGATACAAAATTAACTCCAAAAAAATCAGTAGTCCTCCTGTATACAAAAGACAAAAGGGCTAAGAAAGAAATTAGGGAAACAACACCCTTCACAATAACCACAAATGACATAAAGTACCTTGGAGTAACCCTACCCAAGCATGTCAAAGACTTGTATGAAAAAAATTTCAAGTCTCTGAAGAAAGAATTAGAAGAATATATCAGAAGATGGAAAGATCTCCCATGTTCACGGCTTTGCAGGAATAACATAGTAAAAATGGCCATCTGGCCAAAAGCAATCTACAGATTCAATGCAGTTCCCATCAAACTACCAACACAATTCTTTACAGTCCTGGAAAGAAAAATTCTCAACTTCATATGGAATAACAAGAACCCAGAATTGCTAAAACAATCCTCTACAATAAAAGATCTTCTGGAGGTATCTCCATCCCTGATCTTACTCTATACTATAGAGCAACAGTAATAAAAACTGCATGGTACCGGCATAGAAACAGAATGGTGGATTATTGGAACTGAACAGAAGACCAAGAAATAAACCCACAAACTTATGGACACCTGATCTTTGACAAATATGCCAAAACCATACAATGGAAAAAAGATAGCATCTTCAACAAATGGTGCTGGTATAACTGGATGTCTACATGTAGAAAAAGGAAAATAGATCCATACTTATCACCCTACACAAAACTAAAGTCCAAGTGGATCAAAGACCTCAACATAAAACCAGATACATTAAATCGGTTAGAAGAAAAAGTGGTGAAGATCCTAGAACTCAATGGCACAGGAGACAACTTCCTGAACAGAACACCAACAGCACAGACTCTAAGAGCAACAATCAATAAATGGGATCTCATGAAACTGAAAAGCTTCTGTAAAGCGAAGGACACTGTCATCAAAACAAAATGACTGCCTACAGATTGGGAAAGAATCTTCACCAACCCTTTATCTGACAGAGGGCTAATATCCAGTATATATAAAGAACTAAAGAAGCTGAAAAACAGCAAACCAAGTAATCCAATTAAAAAATGGGGAACAGAACTAAACAGAGAATTCTCTGTAGAGGAGTATCAAATGGCAGAAAAACATTTAAAGAAATGCTCAACGTCATTAGCCATTAGGGAAATGGAAATCAAAACGACCCTGAGATTTCCCCTTACACCCATCAGAATGGCCAAGATGAAAAACTCAAGTGACAACACATGACAGAGAGGCTGTGGAGAAAGGGGAACTCTCCTCCACTGATGGTGGGAATGTCAACTTGTAAACCCATTCTGGAAATCAATCTGGCGCTTTCTCCGACAACTAGGAATAGCGCTTCCTCAAGATCCAGCCATACCACTCCTAGGCATATATCAAAAAGAGACTCAAGTACACAATAAGAACATTTGCTCAACCATGTTTGTAGTAGCTTTATTTGTAATAGCCAGAAGCTAGAAACAGCCCAAATGCTCCTCAATTAAGAATGGAAACAGAAATTGTGGTACATCTACACAATGGAATATTACTCAGCAATGAAAAATAAGGAAATCATGAAATTTGCAGGTAAATGGTGGGCCCTGGAAAGGATCATCCTGAGTGAGCTGTCCCAGAAGCAGAAACACACACACGGTATATACTCACTCATATGGACATGTAATATAGGATAAACCTACTAAAATCTGTACATCTAAAGAAACTAATCAAGAGAGAGGACCCTGACTAAAATGCTCAATCCCCATCCCAAAAGGCAAAGAGGAAGGACATCAGAAGAAGAAGAAAACAGGAAACAAGCTATGAACCTGCCACAGAGGGCCTCTGAAAGGTTCTGCCCTGCAGACTATCAAAGCAGACGCTGAGACTTATGGCCAACTGTTGGGCAGTGTGCATGGAATCTTATGAAAAAAGTGGAAAATAGTAAGATCTGGAGAGAACAGGAACTCCACAAGGAGAGCAACAGAACCAGAAAATTTGAACGCAGGGGTCTTCCCAGAGACTCATACTCCAACCAAATACCATGCATGGAGATAACCTAGAACCCCTACACAGATGTAGCCCATGGCAGTTTAGTGTCCAAGTGGGTTATATAGTAATGGGAAGAGGGACTGCCTCTGACATAATTTGATTGGCCTGCTCTTTGATCACCTCCCCCTGATGGGGGAAAAGCCTTACCAAGCCACAGAAGATGACAATATAGCCACTCTTGATGAGATCTGATAGACTAAGATCAGAAGGAAGGAGAGGAGGACCTCCCCTATCAGTGGACTTGGGGAGGGGCATGCGTGAAGAAGAGGGAGGGTGGGATTGAGAGGGGAGGAGGAAGGGGCTTATGGGGGATACAAAGTGAATAAAGTATAATTAATAAAAAAATAAAATATATAAATGCAAAATAAAAAGAGAGAATCTCAGGTGCTGAAGATACAATTGCAGAAATTGATACATCTGTCAAAGAAAAAGTAAAATTGGAAAAGTTCCAAACACAGAACAACCAAGAAATCAAGAACACCATGAAAAGACGAAATCTAAGAATAGGAATTGACAAAAAAAGAAGATTACAGGCTCCAAGGTCCAGAAAATATTTTCAAGAAAATCATAGAAGAAAATTTTCCCAACTTAAAGAAAGAGATATCCATTAACATACATGAGGCCTACAGAACACCAAATAGACTAGACCAGAAAAGAAACCCATGTCACATAAAAGTCAAAATACTGAATCTACAGAACAAAGAAAAAAAAAAAAAAACATTAAAAGCAGCAAGGGAAAAAGGCCAAGTAACATATAAAAGTAGACCTATCAGAATCACACCAGACTTCTCAACAGAAACTATGAAAGCCAGAAGGGCTTGGGCAGATGTCATGCAGACACTAAGAGACCACAGATGCCAACCCAGACTACTACACCCAGCAAAGTTTTCAATCAACATAGCTAGAGAAAACAAAATATTCCATGACAAAACTAAACTTAAACAATATCTACAAGCAACCCAGCCTGACAAAAGATACTAGAAGGAAAATTCTAATCCAATGAAATCAACTACACCCAAGAAAACACAGGATATAGATAACTTCACAAACAAAATTTAGAAGAAAAGAATTAATAGTAACACCATCAATTCCATAATAAAAGGGACTAACATTTATTGGTCACTATTACCTATCAACATCAATAGAATCAACTCTCCAATAAAATGACACAGACAAACGGAATGTTTGCAGAAAAATGATGCAACATTCTGCTGCGTCTAAGAAACACACCTCTGCAAGAAAGATAAACACTACCTCAGGGTAAAGCACTAGAAAAATGTTTTTCAAGCAAAGGGACCAAGAAAACAAGTGAGGTAGCTATCCTAATATCTAATAAAATAGACTTTCAACCAAAATTAATCAAAAAAGATGAGGAAGGATACTTTATTTTCATCAAAGGAAAAATCCACCAGGAGAACATTACAATCCTGAACATCTATACCCCAAATACAAGAGTGCTGAATTTGTAGATGAAACATTATTAAAGCTGAAATCACACATCAATCCCAACACCTAAATAATGGGAGACTTCAACACTCCACTCTCACAAAGGGACAGATCATCTAGATAGAACCACCCCAGGCCTACAGGGGTAGTTCAATATACAGAAATCCATCAATGTACTTCACCATATAAACAAACTAAGAAAAACCACATTATCATCTCCTTAGATGCCAAAAAAGCATTTGACAAAATCCAACACCCATTCATGTTTAAAGTCTTGGAGAGATCAGGGACACAAGGCACATACCTAAACATAGTAAAGACAATATACAGCAGGCCTAGAGTCAACATCAAACTAAATGGAGAGAAACTTAAATCAATCCCACTGAAATCAGGGACAAAGTGAGGCTGCCTACTCTCTCCATATCTCTTTAACATAGTACTTGAAGTCCTAGCCAAAGCAATAAGACATCTAAAGGAGATCAAGGGATACAAATCAGAAAGGAAGAAAGACGTCAAAGTAACACAATTACAGATGATATGATAGTATACATGAGTGATCCCCAAAATTCAACCAGAGAACTCCTTCAGCTGATAAACACCTTCAGCAAAATGGCTGGTTGCAAAATTAACTAAAAAAAAAAAAAAAAAAAAAAAAAAAAAAAAAAAAAAAAAAAAAAAACAAAAAAAAAAAAAAAAAAAAAAAAAAAAAAAAAAAAAAAAAAAAAAAATCAGTAGCCCTCCTGTATATGAAAAACAAAAGTCTGAGAAAGAAATTAGAGAAACAACACCCTTCACAATTGCCACTAATAACATAAAGTACCTTGATGTGACTCTAACAGAGCATGTGAAAGACCTGTATGAAAAAAAAAAAAACAACAACTTCAAGTGTGTGAAGAAAGGAATTGAAGAAGATCTCAGAAGATGGAAAGATCTCCCATGCTTATGCATCAGTAGGATCAACATTGTGAAAATGGCCCTCCTGCCAAAAGCAATCTACAGATTCAATGCAATTCCTATCAAAATACCAACACAATTCTTTACAGACCTTGAAAAAACAATTCTCCTATATACAAAAGAAAAAAGGGCTGAGAAAGAAATTAGGGAAGCTACACCCTTCACAATAGTCACTAATATTGTAAAGTACCTTGGTGTGATTCTAACCAAGCAAGTGAAAGATGTGTTTGAAAAAAAAAAAATTAAGTCTCTGAAGAAAGAAATTGAAGAAAATATCAGAAGATGGAAAGATCTCCCGTGCTCATGGATTGGTAGGATTAACATAGTGAAAATGGCCGTCCTGACAAAAGCAATCTACAGATTCAATGCAATTCCCATCAAAACACCAAAACAATTCTTTACAGAACTTGAAAGAACAATTCTCAACCTCATACAGAAAAATAAAAAAAACCCAAAATTGCTAAAACAATCCTGTGCAACAACAGATCTTCTGGAGATATCTCCATCCCTGATCTCAAGCTGTACTACAGAACAATAATAATAAAAACTTTTTGGAACTGGCAGAGAAACAGAATGGGGGATCAATGGAACCGAACAGAAGACTTAGAAATAAACCCACACACCTACGGATACTTGATTTTTGACAAAGAAGCCAAAACCATTCAATGAAAAAAGGACAGCATCTTCAACAAATGGTGCTGGTCTAACTGGATGTCTACATGTATAAAATGCAAATTTATGCATACTTATCACCCTACACAATACTAAAGTCCAAGTGGGTCAAAGACCTCAACATAAAACCAGAACACACTAAATCTATTAGAAGAAAAAATGGGGAAGAATCTTGAACTCATTGGCCCAGGAGACAACTTCCTGAACAGAACACCAACAGCCCAAGCTCTAAGAGCAACATCAATAAATGGGGCCTCATGAAACTGAAAAGCTTCTTTAAAGCAAAGGACACTGTCATCAGAACAAAACGATACCTACAGACTGGGAAAGGATCTTCACCAACTCTATATCTGACAGAAGGCTAATATCCAGAATACATAAAGAACTAAAGAAGTTAAACAGTAACAAATGAAGTAATTCAATTAAAAAAATGGGGCACAGAGATAAACAGAGAATTATCAATAGAGGTATGTCAAATGGCAGAGAAACACTTAAAGAAATTCTCAACATCCTTAGTCACCAGGGAAATGCAAATCAAAATGACCCTGAGTTTCACCTTACAGCCGTCAGAATGGCTAAGATCAAAAACTCAAGTGACAATACATACTGAAAAGGATGTGGAGAAAGGGGAACCCTCCTCCATTGCTGGTGGGAATGTAAACTTATACAGCCACTTTGGAAGTCAATCTGGTACTTTCTTAGACAATTTGGAATAGTGCTACCTCAAGATCCAGCTATGCCACTCCTAGGCATGTATCCAAAAGATGCTCAAGTATCCAACAAAGACATATGCTGATGTTCATAGCAGCTTTATTCCTAATAGCCAGAATCTGGAAACAACCCAGATGTCCCTCTATAGAGGAATGGAGATCGAAATAGTGGTACATTTACACAGTGGAATACTACTGAGCAATTAAAAACAAGGAAATCATGAAAACTGCAGGCAAATGGTGGGATCTAGACAAGATCATCCTGAGTGAGGTATCCCAGAAGCAGAAAGACACACATGGTCTATACTTACTTATAAGTGGATGTTAGAAATATAATATAGGATAAACATACTAAAATCTGTACACCTAAAGAAGCTAATCAAGAAGGAGGTCCCTGGTTAGGATGATCAATCCTCACTCAGAAAGGCAAACAAGACAGACATAGAAAGAGGGAGAAAATAAGGAACAGGATAGGAGCCTACCATAGATGGCCTCTGAAAGACTCTACCTAGCAAGGCATGAAAGCAGATGCTGAGACTCACAGCCAAATTTTGGGCAGAGTGCAGGGGATCTTATGAAAGAAGCGGGGGATGAACGACCTGGAGGGGACAGGAGCTTCACAAGGAGAACAACACAACCAAAAAATCTGGGTCCAGTGGTCTTTTCTGAGACCAATACTCCAACCAAGTACCATTCATGGAGATAACCTAGAACCCCTACACAGATGTAGCCATGGCAGCTCAGTGTCCAGGTGGGTTCACTATTAAGGGAAACAAGGACTGTCTCTGATATGAACTCAGTGGCTGGCTCTTTGATCACCTCTCCTTGAGTGGGGAGCAGTCTTACCAGGCCACAGAGAAGGACAATGCAGCCAGTTCTGATGAAACCTGATAGGCTAGGGTCAGAGGGAAGGAGAGGAGAACCTCCCTATGAGTGGACTTGGGGAGGGGCATGGGAGGAGATGAGGGAGGGAGGGTGGGATTGGGGGTAGAATAGGGAGGGAGGTGGAACATATAGCTGAGATACAAAGTGAATAAATTGTAATCATTCAAAAAAGATAATCATGTAGTTTTTGTCCTTAATTCTGTTAACGTAGAATATCTCATTAATATCTTTGCATGGCTTGGAGTACTCTTGCATCCCTGTGATATAATGTTTCACCATGGTGAATTGTCTTTTGATTATGCTATTGGATTCAGTTTGCAAGTATTTTTTTCATCTTATGCATATATGTTCACCAGAGCACATCCGTACCTAGGTTTCACTAGTTTTCTTGTGGGATCTTCGCATGGTTTTATTATCAAAGTGTTATATTCATGAAATTGGAAATATTCTCCTTTTCAATTAAAAAATATCAGAATGATTTTTTTTTCTTCTTTGAATGTTAAGTGAAGTTTAACAGTGAAGTCCTAGACTTTCCTTGTTGGCAGACTTTTCTAACTGGTTCAGCATCTTACGTATGTGGAGCACGTACTTGAATTGCACGTCTACATGTGCAAGCTACTCGACTAATCTCTCTTGACCGGCTTGCTCAGAGAATCCTCCTGTCTCTGTCTTTGGTGGCTGGGATTACAAATACGCTAAGCACCTCCCAGCATCAACATGGCTTCTGCATCAAAGCACTGTGCTCTTTCTCCCAAGCTCTTTCATCTCTGAGCCAGACCCCTAACACCATCTCCACTCTCCTCTCTTTGATTTTTGGTCATTATTTACTGGGGTTTTTCGGGTTTTATTTTCTTATTCTATCATGCTGAAGGTTTGCTACTTTCAAACTTGTGTCAGCATCTGCTAATTGGGCAAGTGGGGAGTTTAATTGTGGCTTCTCCGTGCACGTACAAAATGCGTTTTGACCACATCCACCCCTTCTATTATCCTCCCTCGTATTTTTCCTCCCACTTCTCCACTTTCACACTTGCAGTGGTTCTGCTTCTATGGACATGTCCTGCACCGCCCTCTCAGATTTTACATATGAGAGAAAACATGCAATGTGTGTGTTCGTATGACTGCATTACTTCTCTTCACATAATGATCCACAATTCGAAAGAACAAAAAAGGAAAGAAAAACACTTCTTTGCATTCAACAATGGCACCACTGTTAAGACACTTGCTGCTTCGACAAAAGATCAAAACTCAGTTCTCAGCACCCACATAGGAGCCCACCAACATCAGAATCTCCAGTTCCAGGGGACCAAACACCATCTCGCCTGGCATCCAAGAGCGATGCACATAGAGGACGCACACACCTGTGTGCCTGGAAAGCACTGTGGAAAGGAAAGCAAACCTTTGTGACGCTCTTCCAGGGTCATTGGGCTCTTCTGCCCTAGTTCTGCTCTATTTCATTTACTTCCGTGCGACACTTCCTCTTCTCCTCTCTTTGCTAACTTTGGCCATTGTTTGTTTTTCTAGTTTCATACTATTTTGTTAATTTAAGACCTATTTTGTGGCCTACCACATGAACATATGATCTATCCTAGAGAATTCTGGGAGTGTCTGAGAATAATGTCACACTGCTGCTGCTGTATGGGGGTGGGGGGCTTAATACAGGTAAGTTCACTTTCACCTCCTCCACCTTGAGTGGTTTTCTGTCAAATTTAGACAATTTCCTACTATTTTTGCTTAAGTACTTATTCTTTTCCCTTATTTCTCTACCTTCTTTTATGGCTCCTACAACTCAAGTATTTGTTTAATGCCACATGAATTTTTCAAACTTCATTTCTTCTAGTTTTTTTTCTCTTCCTAATGAATATTTTCAATCATCCCTTCTTTAATGTTCATATTCTTCTGCCCCATCAGTCCTGCTGTTGATGTTCTCTTTCATTTCTATTTCATTTACTGTGTGTTTCAGCTCCAGAATTTCTGCTTGGCTCTTCTTTTACTCTAGTTACAATTTCTGTGTTTCTTATTTTGTACATTATTGACTTCTTGATTTCATTAAACAGTTGCTCTATATTTTCTTCAAGTTTTCTATTTCTTAAGGCCATTGTTTTGAGTTCTTTATTAGGCAGTTCATATATAGCTTTAAAGTCAATGACAAGAAAAATTGTTACATTACTTTGACAGAGCTGAGTCTTCTTGATTTTCATGTTTTCTGTTGTCTTTCAAAGATGTCATTCCAATATTTTAAAAGTTTGATGTCTCTATAAAAGTCCAAAGTCTCTTAACTATAGACTCCTGTAAAATCAAATTCAAGTCACATGCTTTCTTATTCCAGAGCAGAAGAACCGGGACATACAAGTAATCACACTTAAGTAAAACCAAAACCAAATTCCAGCAGTGTAAATCCAGATTTTGTAGCTCAATGTTAGATATCTAAGGTTCACTTATGGTGTAGTCTTCTGGCTCCAAATGGCTTGGCCTTTTCCACATCTGCCACCTACATTACACATAATTTATCTCATTTGTTGAGGCCAGTTTATTTCATATTTTTCACTAGCCATGCCCATTCTATGGTCCTGGCATTTCCAGTGCTGGATGAGCCTACAAATGGAATCAATATGGTTTCACCAGATGCTGGGGTAAGCATCTGGTAGCTTGAATCCATGAGGCTGACTTGTGGTAGATACACCTAGTACCATGAACCACTGGAATGAGCTTTGAGCTAGAGTACACAGAAACTAGCCTTGTTCCTCGAACTCCAGATACTATTTGAGAGCTTTGGTCTACAAAGTCTGATCAGGAAATGCCATCTACTAAGATAGGAGGGTCCCTGGGCCTTGTAGGATAAATTTGGGTCCTGGATCCCAAGGAGTCTTACACTGGTCTGAAGCCTAGCGCTAACCAAATGATGGGGTTGGCATCCGGCATATGGTAACTGATCTGGTACCTGACGTCACTGGAACCAAACTGGAACTTGTTTTTCACTCGTATTATCTTAGAAGTTGAGCACACAAGTACTGGCCAGGAGCCTATCTTTGTAAAGGGGCTAGCTTGTAACCAGGTTATACAGGATAGTCTTGGATCCCGCATCTCTTGGAGTTGATCTAATTGGGGTTCTACTGAGATAGACTGAACTTGTGATGTGGAGTTACAGGTGTCAGAGTTTTAGAATAAGTCTCTGGAACCAGCCTGACATTGGGCCAAAGGTAGTCCCTATGTCTATGGTGTTCACCTAATGCTTAAGTCTAAATTTCCACTTGTTCTGACCTAAGCCTGAAGCCCTGAGGTGCACGGGGTGCCTCAGTTCTGAGTGCAGTTAGACCCTTTACCTATCAGCATTAACCTGGCTCAGTGACCATGAGCATAGGGCCTATGCTGGTGCCAGGCTACCCTGAGGCTCTATGAAGTAGATCTTGTCCTGCAATTATTCCAAAGCCACAGATATTGGGGTCAGTCTGGTCTAAGGGCAAGCCCAGAATCTGA
Source organism: Psammomys obesus (assembly GCF_907164565.1). NCBI lineage: Eukaryota > Metazoa > Chordata > Mammalia > Rodentia > Muridae > Psammomys > Psammomys obesus. Next base: position 33,161,514 of record NW_026593286.1, on the reverse strand, counting down.
TTTTATACTGAGGTGGCCATTAAGACTAATGTGACATAGGATACAGTTCAGAACTTGAGACCGCTGGAGTCAGTCTGTCTGTTAGATACCCCAGGAACTAAATCCACAAGGCAGGTTGTTGCCAAGGAAGACTTGAATGCTCAGTTCACAGTTATCAGCTTGGATCCTGAGTCTACAAAGTTTACCTTAGCACTGATCAGACAGTGTTCAAAACCCATAGGCATCAGCCTAGACACTGAGTCTAAGAGTGCTACCCTGATAGCGAGGATTCTAGCAGTCAGCCTGGCAGTCCTTGGAGACCATGTGTAGCTTAAGGCACCAGGGATGAAACCAGTACATGAACTACCTAGAGTTTGAGCCTATCACATAGGCCTGGAGTCTGAGGCTGACGATCCCTTACATGCTGTAGTAGGCTCAGGCCTGAAGATCTAGTGCAAAGAACAGCCTTCAGTCTGGAGCTGTGGGTGCTTGCCTGGTACTAGGTTTTACTATGGCACGATATCTATTGAAGGGGTCTAATGTGCCATCCCTCTGTGTAACTTACTCCCTGGGGCTGTGTGTCATGCGAGACTCTGCTTCTTGCCTCTCAGCATGTCTTGCTTCTGTGCTTTTTCCAGGTGCTTGATTGTATTGAGTTGGGTGGGGTTGCCTGTCCTTTATAACAGATTCCAGTTCACATACAACATTTCTGCATATCCTAAAAGGGGTTCTTCCAAACACACCCAAACCATTTTCTATTTAAAATATGTGTTACAAGCTCACTTGTAACTAGAGTGACTGTAAGCTTTCCCTGTGGATTAAGTGTGAAAGCACGGCAACCTGTCTTAGAGTTTTATTTTTAATTTCTACCCATTCAGTTTCCATGGAGAGCAGTATTGTCTCAGGCTTTCTTTTCCACTTTCCATGTAGACTGCTCTTAGGAAAAGACCTTTCTTTTCTGGGGTGACATTCAGCAGTTGCCTTCTTTCATAGTCACTAGCACGGTGTTCTAGCCAGCTATACCAGCTCAAAGAACAGAAGGTGGGGACTGAGACACTTCTCAGATAAAAACGTTCCTAAGACATGTAAGAAATTGAATGTAGGAAGACCTTCTTCTTCTTCTTCTTCTTCTTCTTCTTCTTCTTCTTCTTCTTCT
>NW_026593286.1:33054888-33160369 GCF_907164565.1 Psammomys obesus | reverse complement strand
CTTCTTCTTCTTCTTCTTCTTCTTCTTCTTCTTCTTCTTCTTCTTCTCCTTCTCCTTCTCCTTCTCCTTCTCCTTCTCTTTCTCCTTCCTCTTCCTCTTCCTCCTTCACCTCCTCTACCTCCTCCTCTTCCTACTTCTCCTCTTCCTTCTCCTCCAATTCCTCCTGCTCCTCCTCCTCTGTCTTTCTCCTGACATGCATCCTACTTTAAATCTCTCTTGTGGCATGGACTAGGGAAAAATTGAGGAATAACCTGTCAAGTACTTATAAACCCTTTTTGCCAATAAAAGGCTCTCCTGGCACTTGCTTCATGTGTTGACAATGGCCTCTCTCTTTTCTGTAACTGCAAGTCAGTAGTTAACACAGATGCTGGACTCCATATCTACTTCTAGAAACCATGTTCTTTGGGTATGTTTTTAACACAGGAGTATGACCCTATGCAGAGCCATAGCCAGTACCTCTTCTCCAAGCAGTTCATTCCCCTCTCTTAGAAAGAAAACATGTAAATCTGCTTCACAGCATCACATCAGCATAGCATTAATGTCTCCTTCACTTTCCCAGAGGAAAGATGACTCTTCTATAGCAGAAAGTCCTTAACTTTGCATAGTGATAATGCAGACCTGTTAGCAAGTGCAGTATTTCACACGCTTCTCCCTTAGACAGAAGACCAAGTTGAATCAACCAATTAGAAAACCGTGCTTGTCACTGTTCCATCACGGATGAGGACGTGGCTCAGGAAGCTGCTGCCCCACCCCCTCCTGAGAAGCTACTAGCAGTTAATAGATGCTGGGAGAGGCTGAGTTGCTTTCCTGAGAAGTGTACTCAGTGGTAAGTGGCCATATATACATGTGTGAAATTGCCAAAGGATTAAAAATATAAAGAATTTTATGATACTGTTTCGCAGCATGTTTTATCGTTGTGTAACCGCCATTTTTTTTAGGTGTTAAGGGATACCTAATAAAATAAAATAAAATAATAGCTCCAAATGAACAATTAACCTGTAAATACATATAACTCAGGTTTCCTATAATAAGCCATCCGGGTGGAGGAAATGAAGAAGTGGGGATAGATAGAGTCCAAGAGAAACCAAGGGACAGAATTATTTTTCCCCTGAATCCATAGGTAAAATCCTGGTAAACATGCCAGGCTTCCAGCTTAAAAGGAGATTGTTACCAAGCCTGGTAACCTGAGTTTGACACCGCCAAGACTCACACAATAGAAGAAAAGAATGCCCAAAAGTTGTCTTCTGACCTTTGCATGCCTGTACACATGCACACACATAAGAAACAAGCAAATAAGTACATGCAATTGGGAAAAAATAACACTAGCTCCCAAGTGCTTGCTTTTCTCATATTTCAAGCTCCAGAGGTAAATGAGATTGGAACTTGAAGTGGAACATGGATATTAGAAAACTAACTCTTGTTCCTGCTTTGGCCAATTTACTAAGCATCTTTAAGGCTCAAGTCCTTTATCTGCCATGTTGAGATGCTATTTGCTTTGAGGATTAAAGGGAACCATCAGATAACTCAAGACAGCATCTGACAAACTCTGGCTTTCGCTGTCACCTTCCCTTTCTTCATTCAGGTGTTCCTCTCCTTGTCTTCCATTACTGGTGGCTGCGCAGCTGTGGCTTTCCCTGCTTGCAGCTGTTTTACCAAAGGCTTCCTTCTGTGGGGAGGGGGAGGGGAGTGCTCAGGCACGAGCACGCACACGTACAAAATGACAGCTCTAGGTCTAAGCTGTTGCTATTACTCTACTAATAAAGTCTGACTAGAAAGCCAATATAAGACTTGGGTGTAGGAGAATGGAAAGTCATAGGAAACTCAATTGCTAGAGCCGGGGATTGAAATTATTCATTTTCTTCATATAAAATTATACATTTCACCACTGGAGACCCAACCAGGGATACCCAATGCCGACTGCCACAGTAATGAATATAAATAGGATACATCCCTTCAGTCTCTATCTCCCAATACCAACTTCTCCTTAATGGCCACATGACGCTTTCTTTCTCTTGCAGTATTCTAAGTACAACTATTTACATATATAATCCAAAATGCCTGCTGTTTAAGTCTTCCCAAGTCTTTCTGCCTGAAGGGAAATCCAATACTTTCATAATTAAATGAAATGAATTAAGTCTCCGACCCACACACTAAGGAAGTCCAGAAGTCTCACATTCTCATGAGTGGCTGGATGAGCTTCATCATCTCTTTCAATTTTAAGTTCTTTCTCACTGTTCTGCACAGCTATGTCTTTCTTTCTGCAGCCCTTGAGTCCAACTTGTCTGCTTTCAAGGTACAACGCTGTTTGCAGCTGGGAGAGGCTAAGTTGCTTTCCTTAGGAGTGAACCCAGTGGTAAGTTGCCATGCTCCAGAAAAATACAACTTTTACCCATGCTCCTGCAAGGAATCTTAATTAAACACAGTGGGTCACAAAACGAGCAAAACAAGACATGAAAGTAAGAGGGGGTTTGTTGAAAAAAAGGAAGAGATGGGGATGAGGCGTGAAAGAGGCTAACGGGAATAAAAAATGACCAAAATATATTATATATGTGCATTAAATGGAATAGGAGTTAATGCTGAAAGGGTGGGCATTTGAGAATTACTTATCTTAAAGGCCCCATAGTTTCATGCCAGTTAATTTTCTGAGCTGCTTCTCCCCAACATGCCACCCCAAATCTTGTCTTCCTTTATGACTCCTTTTACTACACATTTGAGGATTCACAAAACTCTACCTCCTCTGCCTTTCAAGGAAAACATTTTTAAGTTCCCTTCCATTCAAACAGAATATGGGTCATTCATTCAATAACATAAATCTGATAGAACTGAAAAGCTGCTCAATATTTAAATTTCTTAGGTCGAATTTCATTTCTCAGGTCAAACAGACAAAAGAAGAAATGAAAATATATTCAAACATGTGTTTCTGGCTCTTCAAAATTTCAACATTTAAAGTGTAAATTGGCAATATAAAACCCATGGTATTCTCTACAACCCAAGATTCTGGAGTCCTAGAAGGTGTTAGTTGGTCTTTCCTCTTCATTTGGCGAACAGCCTAAGTTTGATACTACAGACTGAGTGACTCAAGTGTTTCCCTGCTTAAAGTAGTAGCATGCAAATTTCCAATACCTCTACTTCTACTAATTCCATAGCACTATTCTATACTCTTTTTCTAAACCTTAGACTATTGTGATCAATCCCACAAAAACGATATTCTTTAAGAGGATGTGAGGTCACATCCTGTTCCATGAAGAGATGTTCTACATCATGATCTGTGTATGTACAAAACACAGTTGGCTTATAAAAGAACTTCATGTCCTGACTCCTGGCACAATGAGAAATGCAAATGTTCACCTTAATAGACCCAGTGGACCCAGGGGACCCTAATGAGCCTATCACTGTATTCAAGCTCTGCAATGGATTTTTGCTTTCCTCCCTGGTGTTGCCACTCCATGTTTTATAAATGAGCTTCCACCCAGACCTTTCCCCTGTGCTGTACCTTTTGAAAACCACAGGCCCTTTTCTTTTCCTTTTTTTCCCCCCCTAACCCTGAGGCTAGACGAAGGCTGGCATCACAGGCACTGAAGTAAAATCCAAACCATTTCCAGATGTCCTTCCTAAAAGCTTCAAGCTAAAGAGAAAAGATAGTCAAAGCCCAATCCAGACAAAGTCTAACTGGATGTTTACCAAAAGCTCCATGTGTTGCTAATCAATAAATGCATTGCTTCATACTTAAGACTCTTTTAAGAGTATAGAAAATGCATGTTTGCACTCTTTACATAGTTATTAAGTTTTCATATCATAATTAATGTGTAATTGTTCTTATATTTACCTGATTGTTATCTTTCTTACATTTTTTAAGAAAAAAAAATCAAGGTACACTACCATTCTATGTATTGGCTGATAGGTCAGACCTTAGGAAAGCAATGAAGAGAGATCATTGGCTGAGCAACCTGACCCTCTAGGTAGGCTGCCTCATTCAAAGGCCAACTCTACTACCACTGATCTTTTTTGTGGGGAGGGGGAGCTTAATTTTCTCACATTTTAAATTTGGAATAATATTAACTACCTCATGTGCTAATATATGGAAAGAATGTAGGGGAGGCCTTGGGTACAGTAAATCATCTCTAAAGGCTTACCATTGTTAGTTCTTTTAACAAGGCTGGAAGGACCGCCTAGGCTCAAACCTTTTGTTTAGACTAAAAGCATTTACACTAATCAGCGCATAACTCTTTAATCCAGAAAACAAAAATCGCTGTTGTTTTTCTCAGTCTTTATTCGCTTATTACCCACAATTATAGTTAGAACCTAAATGTTATGCTCTAGAAGAAGTGCCAGGTCGTGGTACCAAACAAGAAAGACAGGCTTTCATGAAGCTAAAGAGAGGAGAAAATAGCAGGATGAACAACAAATAGATGATGAGACTGACAGACAGCAATAGCACTTTACAGAAAATAAAGAGTGATCTAACTGAGAGAACAGAAGGAAGATTGTGGCAGGGAGTGTATTCTAGAAGTGAGATTCGGACCAAGACATGAACAAGAAGATTGTTACTCCAGAAGAAAGAAAAGCAGGCGTGCATGCCACCGAACGGGAGCAGTGTGGGTGGTGTGGCTAGAAACAGAGCATCATGGGTAAGTTCGGAGGCACAGTCAATGTCAGCAGCGCGGAGCTTTGTGTCTTTCTCGCTCTGGTCAAGTTTAGAAATCACCCTTCACGGGAAGGAAAGCTCTGGGAAGGTTGGAGTGAATAAGATATGATCTCATTTATAATTCTGAATCATCACCCTAGTGGTCGGGCGGAGAAGGGCTTCTGGGAGAGAACAGAGACAGGGGAGTAACTACAGCAAAGCCCCTCAGGCAGTTAGGAAATGTATGTAGGAAGGAGGGGTCAGAATGATGGGGCAAGAGGAGGGTCAGGGATTACTCTTGGTTAGAGGTTGAGAAACCAAATGGCTGCTCATTTATTGAATCCAGAAATCATGCATGAGGAGATACAAGTTCAGAGAAGAAAATCAAATCTCATTTCATGGCTCTTTTAATTTGACCACTTGCATTGAATAAAAGACATGTTTTTCTAAGTTGGATACAACTGAAGAAAACTCATTTTTCAGATTTCTGCAATGTTTACATAGGAGAGGGAAATCCTCACTGATTAATGGAACAACATGGCCCCTTCCTGTCTTATTTGCATTTGTACTATATTTGCATATACATTAACACTTAACTATTTGCCTAAAACCTTTCTATATTCATAAATTTTAATATAATATATTATATCAAGATAGTCTACATTATAAATGTTGATATTAAAGGTGGGTGAATTGCAAGCAGACTATATTGGGTAGTATATATGATAGAAAGCAATATAATCAGCAAAGGCAAGGTTTATCAAAATTCAGGACAGTGTTTATGTCTAAGGGTAAGAACCAAAGTGTAGTGGTTGACCTGGTGCTAGGTATATTCTAATGTTGATTATTTGGCTTCCGAGGTCTGCTTGGTGTCTTTTACCAGCAGATTATCCCATACCTGAAATGACATTTGGAAACTATTATCCCTGAGTGAATAATAAAGTTGCTGGTGCTGAGCTGAGCAGAAAAGAGGGGTGGAACCAAGGTTTGCAGGTCAAATGGGTGCGGGGGGAGGAGGGAGAAAGAGAGATGCTGGAGAGGAAGAGAATGGGCCGATTCCAGAGAAGATAATAATGCAAATGTTGGGAACTTTGGTTGAAAGGAAGATAAATCCATAGTGGGACAGTAGATTAGATTTATGCTCAGCTTTCTGCTAAGTTCTGAATAAACCATAGTCTCTATGTGTGGTTATTTGGGGGAATTTCTGGTTAAGGAGTCAACAAGGCTTTACTAAACATATGAACCTGTATTAATTATTAATATACATTCAACACCAAACACTTAAAATGTATTAGTAAACTTTTATACATGACCTAAAGGGCACCATAAATATCTATTCTCTTTAACTTTCATGCATATGAATATTGCATATATGACTTATACCATGATAAGAAGAATTTGTGACGTTCACTCTTTTGTCCTGTAAGAATCACAAGTGATTTCTAATAACATCCTTTCTCCAGCAGATCATAACCTCTACAAGCGCCGGAACCTGCTTTGGTCTCTCTTGGGCACTAGGTTCTTCCTTACATTCAGTCTTTGACACATAATGAGCCAATACTCTCTCATTTTATGTACCAACAATAAACAATATAGCCTGAACACAGAGTTGGTTTGAGGCTGGTGAGACAAAAGACACAACACCTGTAACTTACAGAGTGCCTGCTGCCGCCTCTCTCCTGTATCTTCACTCAGAAAATGCTGAGAAGCATGAACTCAAGAGAAGCCCAGAGTCATGCCTGCTTAGATTTCTTTGTACCAAACCCACAGTATAATAGAAAGCAACAGGAAATACATTTACTTATGCCAACAATGGCAGCAGCCAAATATGCCCCAAATACGAGCTAACATGTCTAGAACAGGTTGTGTACAATAGTTTCACCAACCTTTAAACACTAAATAGTTCTCATTTCAAATGAATAACTTTCAGATACCAGGTTTTTGGCAGAATGCAATCATCTACACTCTAACCCTGCAATAGACTAGGGAACAATTTGAGGATTATGTGGATTTTCTTTTTGCTTATACCCTTTCTTCTTCATGAAATAAATGTGACCAATGCCAAAAGACGAACCCCCAGTGACTTGAGTCCCACAGAAACCCACATGCTCCTCAAATACCCACCTGCTACCTCATTTCTTCAGCCCGCGTTCGGAGGCACCCTGCTCCACATCTGGTATTGGAGTTTTCCATCTAACTTCAGATAACCCGCAGTCCATCACTCTAAGATAACTCTTAAACCATTGTCCTTCATATAAGATCTACTTACATGAATAAATAAACCTTCAGTTGCTTATATAAATAAGCAAACCTTCAGTTCTCAAGCTTATTGAAGTATTTACATATTTCCTCACAGCATGAAATGTGTGTGAACAGTGTTTCAATCCTCTTATGTGTCACTGATAGTTTTAAGTGTGTGGTCCTAATGTACAAGCCCTAGTATACCTACATCGTGTAACTGCAAAGTAGACAGCCTGTATCTAAAATGGAAATTCATAGTCCTTCAGGGCTGATTCCCTAAACTAAGCAGATATCCAGGACCATGGTGCGATTTAAAGTTGACTTATAGTTACTGTGAATCCTAGCGTGTATTTAGTTGTGATGCTCAGAACAAGAAGGTTTTTGCAAACCAGGAAGAAAGTTTAGGCCATTTCATTCACAAATTTGGTCATTTCTATCTAATCTAGATGTTTACTTTTTACATTCATTGTTTTATTAATTATCATTTTTTGCACATCCTAATTGTACCAGAAAAAAAATAACAAAAGAAGAGGAGAAGGAAGAGGAGGAGGAAGAGGAGGAGAAAAGAGAGAAATTTTCCTTTATACAATAAGTAGTCTATGCTGTGGGGTGCAAATGTGTAATTTCTGGCCAGTGTTGTAAGGATGAACTTGAATTCATCCTAAAAGAAAAGCATTAATGATACCTAAAAGTTAGGTGCTTCCAGAATAAAAGAAGAAGAAAGGGCAAGGAAAAGAACAGAAGAGAAAATTCTCCCTTTTTGCTACCAAAAATATGAAAAGATCACTGAGAAAAACAATAGTGTAGAAAAGCCTTGATAGTCCTTTAGAATCCTCTGCATGCTTATAAGCCACACTTATAAGTGGGCCGTAGTTTTGTGTGAAAAATAATAGAAAAAAAAAAGAAGAAGAAGAAGAAACTATTGCCATCAAGGGTCTTGAAGAGCACCACATTCCGAAGCCCTTGAGACGCAAGGCGACAACCTTGCAAGTCTACGCCTCCCGGCTCAGTGAGGATGTGCGCCAGAGACTGCTGTCCACTGGGGGCTGGACTTTCCCCAATAAACTGCTTTAAGCTACAGTCCTTAGATAACTGGTAAGCAGATCAAAAGCTGTTTCTGTTGGTTTCCTCAAATATAATTCTGATGCTGGAAGATCACTTGAAATAAGCAGCTTAGCAGTGTTCCCTAAGCTGACTCAGAGGTTCAGAGTGTTCTAGAGGTTACTGCAGAGTTTGCATGTGAGGGCGAAGTGTGAGTGTCCCTTCCCCTCCTTCCCAGCTCTATGAGGGCTAGCAGCATTAACTGCCCTGCACTAGTCGTGCCCAATTAGCACCAAGCTCAAGCAATCTGTGGTGAGCTTATTGCTTTACAAGCACAAGCAATGCAAGATTATGATTTTTTTTTTTTAATTTGGGAGAATTGAACCATGCACCAAGCATATATTAGGTTGAGATAATGAGCATTGGGGAAGACACACACTTCTCTGTTGTCCAGTTTTTCACAACAACAAGGTCTAAGTTTCATTATCACAAAAAGGAGTAACTTTTAAATATAAAATGTATTTAGGGACCCTGCTCTGGCCTGACAAAGATGAACACAGCAGAGACCCTAGTTTAGTGTGGCCAATCTTCTCACAAAGAAGCAAAGGCCCGGTGCCATCTTCCCTTCAGGGCAGGCAAAGGGCAGGAGTATTAGAGCATAATGCGGAATGAGCTGCAGTTAACAGCAACGGCTTTGAGGAAATCAAAGGACTCTTAGTTGGCTTTCTGCTGCTTTGACAATAGCAATAGCAGAAGAACCGTTTGGGGTGGGGTGGGGGTGTTTCATCATGTATTTTACAGTCCATCAACAAGAGAAGCCAAGGCAAGAACTCAGCAGCGTAGCCAGAGCTTGAAGCAGAAGGCACAGAAAAAACGCTGTTTTCCACCAGGCGAAGGTAGGCTACCTTTGTTAAAGTGCCCAGGTTCTTATGTAGCCCACCTGCTTAGGGATGGCCCCATGCGTGGTGGGCGGGGCCCCACTACATCAGGAGGGAAATGCCTCACAGGTGATGCCCGCAGGCCAATGTCATGTGGTAATTTGTCGACTGAGGTTTCCTCTTCCCAGGTGTGTCAAGTTGACGAACGTGATCTGGTATCACAGACGGTCTGAATATTAGTTGGCTGTTTTATATTTTTATGTACTTTTAGCCACTCTGCGTCTCACTTTCCTTATGGTGACTCCGGGACGGTAATGGCAATCACACGGGACTGGCTGAAGTAATAGATCTGATGCTCTCAGCCTAGTGTCTGGTATTACTAAGGGTGGACAGTGGGTGCTTTTGCAGAGTGAGCCCTGCTAACAGACAGGATAATGAAGACACAGCGGGGGCAGGTGGGCCGCTTTCTTCTCCACAAAGCACTGCGCTTCAGTGCTACCACAAGGTGGATCTATCCTCATAGCCAAGAGGTTTTGAAGGCCTCACAGCATGGGGTTGATGTGGAAGTTTCAAAGATCATAAAACTCTCTCAGGAGGAATGAGGAGTTAGACAAGTTCTGCCCAAGGAAGTTCTCACAAGGGGCCATTGTAAAACGTCCTCATTCCTCTGAACTTAACTTGAAAAAAAAATGTTCCCACTGAAGCCCAATGGGAGTTTTATGTGAGAAAAGGATAGAATTAGGTCCTGTGTATTTTTAAAGGGTCATACAAAAAGGCAATGTCTAAATTTTTTACAGATGGCAGTAGAAGGGCTGATGCAGTTGGGCCAAAACTGACCTTTTATGCTTCCCAAAAGCAAATGTTTACTGAGGGAAATGCTACTATACAACCAATGGAAAAGAAAATCCCTGGATGCTTGCGTTGGATAACCCAGAGCCCAACCCCTGCCAAATAACGTTTATAAAAATCAGGAAGAATATTTTTCATGTACCTGTTTTCAGCCTTCCCCAAGATTTTGCCCTGTGGTTGCTTTTCCTCAAAGAAAAATAAGTACATTTCTGAAGAAAAATACCATCTCGATGAGCCTGGTCTTGGGGAAGCATGCGCATCTGGGGACCCCTTACTGCTACCTTCGGGGCCCCATCCACGAGCATGGTGGTGCCCAGAAAACGATGAGCACAAGGGACTGAGCCAGGTCTTCTGGCTTCTGAATTGATGCTAACTTCTTTCGAGAATGGAGTACCTTCCCACTTTCTTTCGGAGAGGGAGATGGATGCCAGGAACTTCTGTGTTGTTTAGGACATTAAATAATTCTTAAAAACCCAGAATTTTGATGAGCTCTGCAAGAGAAAAGAAGTGGAGAGTGCAGAAACCCATCAAAGCTGAGTGGTCGAAGCTAAAGAGTGATCACAGCATATAAAGAATTCGATTCAGTTGAAGATTCTGCCGGGAAAATGCAAGGGTAGAACTTGACAGTGCCCAGGATGGCTGCCACTCACAACTTCCTGGCTCCTTATTCAGTGCATTCCGGGTTGACTTCTTAAACATAATTTACTCTACAGCTTGTGGCTGGAAAGGTAGAACTGCCCACTCTTCCACACAGTGAAATTCTCACTATGTTTCTAATTGAACATTTAAAATGAAAGATAATATAAATACATATCTTTTTAGGAAACAAGAAGGTCAGCATAAGGCAAAATTAATTAATCATGTTAAAATTCATGAAAGGGGTTGTATCTGTAAAAGGATGTGAGGGTACCTGCCTAGAGGAGGTCGAGGTCTCATCATCCCCGGGATGTGGTAGTTGTGTACAAGCATTTACCAAAGATCAGAAAATTGTATAATTGAAATTTCTCACACCTTTAGCTTACCGTAAATGAACTATTAAATTATAAAAATACTTTTAACTGATAAATGACTCCGAGATGGACAGGTAGATACATACATAGATAGGCGGATGGATGGTAGGTAGATGACAGATAGATAGATATAAAGGGTGATATTTTACAGTTTGTATATTGTGTAATGATCAGATCGAGATACGTGACATCTTTTACCTTGACAAGTTATCTTCTTTGTATTAAAAACATTTGAAATAATCTCTGCTAGCTACTTGAAATAATTCATTGCCAAACATAGTGACCCTTTAGTGCTGCCGAATATCAGAATCAATTCCCAGCTTACACCCTCTATGCAGCATCTTCTTTCAATTCCCCATCGCTTTCCAAATATTTCTTCCACTCTGTGGATTACTTCCTTTGCTGTGTTGAAGCTTTTCAGCGTGAGAAGGTTGATTTTCTCTTGATTTGCCTGTGTTTCATGGGTCGTGTGAAGAATATTTGCTCTGACCAAGACTCTAAAGAATGTTAGCCATGTTTTCTTTTAGTAGCAAAATACTTTGGAGCCAGACATGTAAGCCTCTGGGTGATTTTGAGTGAGTATGGACAGAGTGTCCTTCCTTCTACTACATTTGAATATTCAGTTTTTCTAGAACTTTTTTTTTTTTTTTTTTTTTTTTTTTACTGAAGAGAAGATACCCTTTCTATAGTGTGCATTCTTGGCACCCTTGTTAAAATTCAGTGTCCTGGCTCTTTCATCAACTCCCCGGGGCGGGGTGGGGTGGGGTGCAGCCTTGCCAGACCACAGAGGAAGACAATGCAGCCAGTCCTGATGAGACCTGATAAGCTAGGGTCAACTAGAAGGGGAGGTCAGTGGACTAGAAGAGGGGCATAGGGAGAGAAGATGGTGGGGGGACTGGGAGGAGAAGAGGGAGGGGACTACAGCTGGGATGCAAAGTGAATAAACTGTAACAAATAATAAAGTTTTTAAAATGAAAATAATCAGTGTGTACTTATTTCTAGGTTCTCCATTTTGGCCCAGTTCGTCTATTGTCTTTTTTTTTTTTTCTTTTAGTGGAAACTTTGTGGTCTTGGTTATTAATATTTTTAGTATATTTTAATATCAGTCATTGCAATACTCTAATTGCTCAATTGGCCAGCCATTTCAGCACTTTTGCACTTCCATAGAAATTTCTGGAGATTTTCTTCAATTCTATTTTTAAAAATGTTATTAATATCTGGGATAAACCTTCATAAAATCTGTAGATGGCTTCATATACTATGGACATTTTAACAATATTGATTTTTCTCATGAACATAGGATGTCTATTCATTTTATTTTAACACCTTCAGTTTTTCTCATTGATGCTTTGTGGTTTTTGGTTTTTTTTTTTTTTTTTTAAGAAATAATTCTCTTTCTCGGGTATCTGTTCCTGGACTTTGTATTTGTATCTGTTGTGGATAGAATTGTTTCCTTAATTTATTTCTCAATCAATTCACTACTGAATTTCAAAAAGATGCTAAATTTTGTATTTTGATATTGTATCCTTCGACTTTACTCAATTCACTCTCCTAACAGTTCTGACAGTTTTGGGAATAGGCTTAGGTTTTTCTTTTTTTAATTTATTATTTTTATTTACTCACTTCACAAACATGAATGCACCCCTCCCTCCTCTCTTCCTGGTCCCACCTTCTTACCCTCTTTCCCCCCCATTTCTTTTCCTCAGAAAAGAGGAATACCCCACCCCTACCAATCCACCCTGGCACAGTTGAATCAGGACTAAGCACATCTTCTACTGAGGCCAGACAAGGCAGCCCAGCCAGGGGAAAGTGATCCAAAAGAAGAAAACGAGTCCATGTCAGGAACAGCCCCTGCTCCACTTGCTGGGGGAGCCACATGAAGACCAAGCTGCCCATTAGTTGCATATGTGTTGTGTTGGGGGCTTAGGTTCAATGCATACATGCTCTTTGGTTTGTGCTTCAGTCATTGTAAGTTGCCATGGGCCTATGTTAGTTGAATCTGTTGGTCTTCTTGTGGAATTCTTGTGGTGGGGATCAGATGTGGGAAAGAGCAGGGGTGAGAGAGGAGAAGGCTGGGAGAGAGAAGGGAAACAAAGATAGGCATCTCTGGGGCAAGATGAAGGCCTGTGACAGGATACATCTATGGAGAGAGATGGGGGTGACTCTGGCTGAAACTTCTAGCAGAGGGGACCATGGAGACTGAAGTGACCACCTCACAGCCAGGGAGGGCTTCCAGTGGAGGGAGGGGGACATCAACCCACCCAGAAAACCTTCAATTCAAAGTTTACCCTACCTACAAGAAATGCAGGGATGGAGATGGAGCAGATTGAGGGAATGGCTAACCAGTGACTGTCCCAACCTGACACCCACCCCATGGGAGAGAGCCAACCCCTGACACTACTAATGATACCCTGTTATGCTTGCAAACAGGAGCCTAGCATAACTGGCCCCTGAGAGGCTCCACCTAGTAGCAAACCAAACAAATGCTGAAACCCACAGCCAAACATTAGGCAGAGCTCCAGGGGCCTTGTGGAAGAGGGGAGGGGGATAAAGTTTTAGTTTTTTCCATCTATAACATATCATCCTTAAATAAGGATAATCTGACTTTCTCTGTTCATATTTGCATTTTTTTCTTTTTCTCTCTTCTTATGGTAGCTTAGACATCCTAAGTAAAAACAAACATACTTGTCTTGTTTACGATCTTAGGAATTTTTTTTCTCTGCTCAATATAATCTAGGCTGTGGATCTTTTACATATACTATTTATTATACAGAAATACATTTTCTCTATCTAATATTTATGGTTTTTGTAAAGAGGAATTTTATCTAATACATGTTCTTCATTGATTGAGATGATTTTTGTTCTTCATTACGTTAATTTGATATGCTAAAATTGTTAATTTAAACGTTTGAAACCATCCTTGCATTCCTAGGGTCAATCCCATGTATTCTTAGTGGATTATCTTTTTTATGAGGTATTGAGTTCTGTGTTTTCACATTTTCTTGAGAAAATTTTTATCCATGCTTATCAGGCATAATTTATAGCTTTCTTTTTCTTTTCTTTCTTTCTTTTTTTTTTTTTTTTCTTTATACCCTTGCCTGGTTTTGGTCTGAGGACAATGCTGGTTTCAGAGAGTAAGTGAGAAAAGATCTCTTCTTTTTAACACTTAAAGAGTTTGAATAGAGCTGTCACTGGTTATTGAGATTTAGTAAAATTCAGCAGTTAAGGCTCCTGTCCTGTTCCTTGTCTTCTACTTCCAATGTTTGTACCGCTTGCCCTTCGGAATGAGGATTAAGCATCTTCTCTAGGGTTCTCCTTGTTGTTTAGCTTCTTTAGGATTGTAGATTTTAGTATGTTTATCCTAAATTATATGGCTAATATCTACTTATGAGTGAGTATATACCATGTGTGTCTCTCTGCTTCTGGGATACCTCACTCAGGATGATCTTTTCTGGTTCCCACCATTTGCCTGTAAATTTCATGATTTCCTTGTTTTTAATTGCTAAGTAGTAGTCCATTGTGTAAATGTACCACACTTTCTGTATCCATTCCTCCATTGAGGTACATATAGATTGTTTCCAGATGCTGGCTATTACAAATAAAGCTGCTATGAACATAGTTGAAAAAATGCCCTTATTGAATGGTGGAGTAGGCGGAGTATCTCTTGCGCATATGCCTAGGAGTGGACTCTACACACCAGGGTATTGAAGGAGATACTGAGACTCATAGCCAAATTTTTGGCAGAGTGCCAGAATCCTTATGGAAGAAGAAGGAGATAGAAAGACCTGGAGGGGACAGGAACTCCACAAGGAGAGCAACAGAGACAAAATACTTGGACCCAGGGGGCCCTGCAGAGACCGATACTCCAACCAAGGACCATGCATGGAGAAGACCTAGACCCCCTGCTCAGAGGAAACCCATAGGCTGCTCAGTTTCCAAGTGAGTACCCTAGTAAGGGGAACAGGCGCTGTCTCTGACATGAACTTGGTGACTGGCTCTTTGATCACTTCAACCTAAGGGGTACAGCCTTGCCAGGCCACAGAGGAAAATGATGTAGCCAGTCTTTATGAGACCTGATAAGTTAGAGTCAAATAGAAGGGGAGGAGGTCCTCCCTATCAGGGAACTAGGGAAATGGCATAGGGAGAGAAGAGGGAGGTTGGGTAGGACTGGGAGGAGATGAAGGAGAGGGCTGCAGCAGGGATAAAAAGTAAATAAATTGTAAAAAAATAAGTATTAATTAAATAAATATTTTTAAAAATTCAACAGTTAAGCCTGGGGTTTTCTTTGATTGAAGACATTTGTATTATTAATCCAATGCTATTTCTTATCAACCTGTTCAGTTCTCTGTGTTCTCATGTCCAATTTTGTTATGTCGCATTTGTCCAGAAATGTATTAATGTCCTCTAGGTTTTCTGTTTTTGCTGTACTGAGATAGCCCCTAATGTTCTTTGGGGGTTCAGTTCTTTTTTTTCTAATACTTTAAGTTGTATAAGGTTTTCATTTAATTTCTTTATTTATCCAATTCAAAAATGGCTGATTTATTTCCATATTTATTTGTACATCTCTAATGTTAAACATATTGTTGATATCTACACTTATTCCATTTTTCTCAAAGATAAATGCCATAATTCACATTTTATTAATTCAGTGAGACTTATTTTATGTACTAACATGTAGTCTCTCTGAGAGATTATATCATGTGCTTACACATTGGATGAAATACTCTATAAATGTCTGTCAGGTCTCTTTGTATGTAGTGTATCTCTTATGTTTCTTTGTTAATTTTTTTCTGCTCAATGTTTCTTTATTAGTTTGGTGATTATTCTGTTGATATACATAGAGTGTTGAACTCCCTACCACTTATTTTTTTTTTTTAGTCTATCTTTCATTTAGACTGATATTTTCAAACTGGGGTGTGGCTTAGTAAGTCAACACTTGACTCTGAAAGGCTGTGATCCCAGTACCACAACAAAGAAAAAAGAAAATGGCATTCTCAACTATAGGCTACAGTGTTTGATTTTATATAATTGGGTTCTCTAGCATTGAATGGATATGTCTTTACTAATAATTTTTGCATCTTTTAAAATAAATTCCCCTTTTTAAAATTACATAATACCTTCTTTATCTCTCCTTTTTATTTAAAGTATGTTTTGCCAGATATAAGCATTTCTGTTTACTTCAGGTCCCTGTTTTCATAATACCTATCTTTCCACCATTCCCTTCTTGTCTGTGTATGCCTTTAAAGCTGAAATGGAATTCTCAGAGACAGGTATGGTTGGCTCCAGATCTAGACTGCTCTTGCTTTGTAGATGCTGTTTTTATTTTAATCCTTTCAGCTGGTCTGTCTTTTAAATGAGCAAGTCAATCTGTGTTGCTACGGTTTTGCATACTCTTTGTTCCTTCCTCTCCTGAGGCTCCTCTCTGTGATTTTGGTGGTTTTGTTATACAGAGGGTTTGATTTTCTTTCTTTTCTTCTTCTCATGCGTGCTCTGCTTGAGTGCTGCGCTTTCCTGTGTTTCCATCTTTTCAGTCCTAGCATAAAGCCGTCCTTAAACATATCTCACAGGGATGGTTTGGTGATGATAAATGTTCTGTTTTTGCTTGTTTGACAAGCATTTCTCCTTTACTCTTCAGGAATAGTTTTTCCGAGATACAGTATTATTTGGCGTTTTCTTTCTTCCAAGTCTCTGAAATATGTTTATATGTCTCTCCTGAAATATAAAGTTTCTGCTGATTTACTATCAGTCTGTCAAGGGTTCCCCTGTAAGCTAGGAACACATTTCATTTGCTGTTTTCAAACTAGTCTCATATTTGCAACAGTTTGACTGTAATATGCCATGGAAGGAATCTTTTTCGTCTAGTCTATTATGGAATTCTCTGAGTTTCCTGGGCTTGTGTGCTCATGTATTTCCCAAGACTGAAAACCTTTTTGGCAACTATTTCACTGAATTGTTTATATCTTTTCTTTTCCAATGAACCTTTTATTTATGTTTCTGGAAAACCCATATTGTGAGCGTTTGTTCAGTTAATGATGGCACATACGTCACAAAGGGCAGATTTGACCATAAGCAGGAAAGGTTGGCAAGCAGTTCTGATCGTGGTGCATGGAGATGCAGTATGGAGGCACATATTGGATCAAGGAAGGTCCAGGATATCTGGGAGGCAGCATGTGACTATGGTGCAGCATGCATTGCAGTGAGATTCATGTCTGTCAGGTGTCTGAGCCACACTGAAGATAGGCTACACCATAGGCTGAGAGAGGACACTTGGTGCCTGAAGAAAACACTTGTGACTTGGTGGAGCCTTTGAGGCCAACCAAATGATCTCCTCGTCTTTTTAATATTTGGGAACAGGAGGATGGGGCATAGTATTTGTTCCGAGAACCTCAAGTAGATGAAGCTCTTGGCTATGGGCTGTTCAACTACGTCTTGGGACCACCAAAGGGGTGCAGAGCCACCCCAATTGATTCTTGGGGGTTTCAATGCACAATTTCATTCATCTGCTCTCCAGAGACATGGGTAGGAGAACAGAGCTACTTGTCTGCAACTCTAGGCCTCTGAGGGCAAAGCTGCTCAAGATGAGTTGGTTGGCTATATTCCCATGTGGAATAAGGAGGTAACCTTGCATAATTACTTCCTAGGAGCCTCACCAGGCCCAGGCCTTCAGATCTGAGTCCTGCTTACCAGAGGCCGAGGGTCTAGATGAACGTATTCTAATTTTTTAAAGCATATCATGCAAAGAAATCAAAAGACGCATGGCTCCAATTTTGTGCCTTCTTGTGTCATTTAACTGGTTCTAACAATCAGTGAACATATTTAATTCTACAACTCTGCCTCATTTTATGACTGGTCTGTTTTCCAGAAGGCAAGAGCTTGTCTTTTTTTTTTTTTATTTATTTAAATTGTTTGTAATACAGCACACAAATTGCCACTAAACATGGCAATGCAATGAGAACCTCTAGAAGGAACAGGTGGAATCACTTCCCATTTTTTCTTATGACTTTGAGAATAAATCTCCCCCAAATGACACCTTTCTCCTTCAAACACTTCAGTTGTATATTTTATAACTTTTACATATGTCATTTTTATATGACAGTCACAGCTCCCACCTGGAGTTTTGCAACACTGTCCGCATGTTACTTTTTTTTTTAGAATATGCATGTTTTATTCTGAATAATTTTGCATAATAAAAATGAAAGTACAAAATAATTAAGACACAAAATATTTTAACAAGCTGAAATAAATTACGAGAGAAAGGGTTGGAGACTTTTCTCATAAAAGTTTAAGATATCCTTCCACTTTCACTGATGGGAAACCAAAAGCTCAAAATCTGAATCCTAATATCAAGAGTCTAACAGAAACTACTATTTTTTAAGTAAGTAGTTGATATTGATGTTGAGAATACCCAAATTCGATATTGAAAAATAAAATCTTTGAGGTTAGAAGATGGTTCAGCGATTAAGATCACTGGCTGCTTTTGCACAGGACTCAGGTTCAATTCTCAGCTCTGATATGGTGGCTCACAGCCATCTGTAGCCCCAGTGAATGGGATCCAACATCCTCTTCTGGCCTCTGTGGGTACCAGACATGCACATGATACACGTACATACATGCGGAAAAAAACATCCATACACATAAAATTAATTTCCACAATTAATTTAAAGACTACCAAGAACTCTGGGAGTCTCACTAGATGTATTTTAAATGATTGGCTTTTTAAAACCGTATTTTTTTTTAGACTCATTCTCTAGTCAATAAATTGGTTAATTCTATCAGCAAGCATTGTTCAGACATCAGTCGATGATCAAAATGAAGCTTTGATATGTAGTTAATTAGCACATAAAACCTCAGCCTTTCCATGTGAGATAGGACCGATAATTACATGTACTTGGCTGAAAACATAAAATAGGAAAAGGAATATGAGCTTAGTGGGGGGAAAATAAAACTTTTATTTAGGTGAAAGTAGCTTTAAAGAGCCTCTTTGGAAAGGTAAACTTTGAGTAAGAAATGAAAGCTTAAAAGAGAGTTTAGATTGTCACTATCTACCAAGGTTAAAACATTATTGGATAGTGTGTTGTAGCACTGAAAGTGTTCCGGAGGTTTCCTAAGTAAATCAAACTGTTTCCCAGAGAGCCACTGGTTCTTCATTTCCCTTTCTTTCCTTCCTCTTTCTGTTCCTCCCCACCTCCCCCACCCCCGAGGTTGTTGGGGGTGGGGAGTGGCTGAAGGGAGCAGAAAAAAATTGATACATGACAATTAAGAAAAGTAACAAAAGATGTTAACTGCCTATATATTCTGTTCATAGTCATTTTATTTAAAGAGTGTCTTAGTTTTCTTCCCATTGCTGTGGTAAAGACCATGAGCAAAAACAACCTGGGGCTTACAGGTCACAGGTCATTGACTGGGAAGCAGGAACTCAAAGTAGGAATCTGAAGGCCTGAAGGTAGGAACTGAAGCAGAGACGACGAAGGAATGTTGCTTACTAGCTTGTTCAGCTTCTTTTCTTACATAACCCAGGACCAGGGGCCTAGGGCTGTTTCTGCCCACGGTGGGCTGAGCCTTCCCCCATCAAACATTATCAAGAAAGTGTACTGCAGGCTTGCCTACAGGCCCCTGTGATGGAGGCATTTTCTCAGCTGGAAGTTTCCTCTTCCCAGACAACCCTGACTTGTGTAAGGTTAACAAAACACTACCAAGCAGAAAGATGAGTCCTGCATGGACATAGATGTTAATATAACCTTGAAGATCTTGTAGTAATATATTATGGCTGAGCGAAGAGCCATTGGTCTGAAAAGAGAAGACTTTGACAGAACTCTTGAGATATTATTTACAGATTCTTCTCTCCTATTGATGGTGGACAGATTTAATACAACTATGTCAGGTCTCCTGAAAAATGAAACCTTCAGGCAGAGACATTCATGGGTGTCTCTGTTGATCAAGGTACTTCTCCAGTGTTCTCTCACACAGGCTAAACCAACAAGACCAAGACCACTGAGCTTTACTGTAATAGCTCAGAAGGTGTTTTCCCTGTAGACCACACTGAAATTTGATTAAGAACCACTGTAAATGTATACCTTTTCTGAATAAGGAAAGAATGCCACCCATCGGATTATCACAAACTCAGTCTGGGTCTGTTTGTGTCCATGTGTGTTAGAGACAGGAGACTTTAAGTGAAGACCTGATGTCAATACAACACTTAAGAGTTCTAGGAAGGCCGAGGAGACAGCTCAGACAGTAAAGTATTTATTTTGCAAACATGAAGACCCGAACTATCGGGAAATCAAGTAAAAAGCTAGTCAAAGTGGCGTACATTTGTAGTCCCAGCCTTGGAGAGTCAAAGATAGCTAGATCTCAGAGCCACCCTGGCTACTATAGTCTACGTGGCAAGCTTCAGGCCAGTGAGAGATCCTGGCGTACGGGAAATATGGATGAAACATGCAAAGTTATCCTCCAGCCTCCATGTATGCATGTACACATTTGGCACACACCCTGCAACACACACACACACACACACACGTGTACTCCAACATACAGGTACATACACATACAGGGAAGTTATAAGCCCTGTCCATGCAGAAGGCCAGGCCTAATTAATTAAAAAAAAAAGGATATAAGTACACATTACCAAAGTAATAAAGGAGCAGCAGTTGACTAGAGAACCCAGTGGGTAGAAGGCCAGTGTTTGAGTGAAAAGACTCAGGCAAAGAATTCAAAGGATCAAAAGTTTGTTAAGGTCGCTTACATAAATGCTACAGAAAAAAAAAAAAAAAAAAAAAAAAAAACCCAAAAAACAAACTCACCATAAAGCTTTCCCACTTCTATGTTCACAGCAGTTTCTTAAACTTTACAGTAAAAACAGATTTGCAAAACTTAAAGACGAGAGAATGTGCTAATTGAAAAACAAAAGAGCCCTCTAGTAGAAGCACAGGTTAACACCATCACATTTTAAAATGGCATGATGATTTGACAGACAGACTTTAGAAATGCAAAACAGCCGCAAATAATTTTGCAAAAAGTCCTGATTTAACAGCCAGAGACTGGAAAAAAAAAGACATTTGTCCTTCTCGCTGTGAAGGGGCAGAAAGAGTGGATCTGGGGTGTGGTCGATGATTTGCTGCAGGCTCAAGGTTCAGGGCTTGGCATTCAATTCTGAATACCTTTCAAATCAGAGAACACTTAAAAAGGAGGGAAATGATCAGTCAGGTATGGCAGTACCACGCCTGCATTTGAAGTTGAGCAGGATGATTGCTCAACTTTAGGTTTGAGACCAACCTGGTCTACGTGGCAAGTACCGGGATAGCCAGCATTACTTAGTGAGACTGTCTCAAAAGAACCAACATCAAGATGGATATCTTTTGTCAGAAGAAAAGGGTGGAAACATCTTTGAAAAAGATCTAAAAATTGAAGGAGTACACTACTCATTTGATGTGTCAGAAAACACACTCTGGTGTTATTTGTAGAAATCCAGGCATATTTCCTCAGCATGTAGAGGAAGTACGGTGGTCAGCAGATGACAGCTGGGGTGGTGATCTACAGATATCTAGAGTGTGAGGTCTTTCAGCCTTTCTGCCTCACAGATTGAATTCACCTCATGATTCAGGAGGGGTTGATGGATATCTAGTCATCTGAGCCACTCTCCAGGAAACACAGAGAAAGATGTGTAAGGATAGAATCATTTCCACGGAAAATGGTCTTAACAAGTCTCCTAATTTTTCATTATTCATTTCTGTGTTTTAGGAAGCCTGGATGCAGATTGTTCCCAAAATGCTTAAGGTCAATAGTAAACATGGAAATTATGGACACTGAGCAGTCCATCTTAGAACATGATGCTAGGTAGATCAATTTATGCTTGTGCCTATGAAATGACAGTTCCTCTCATACAGTGATAATAGCAAAACTGAAAACTGGTTGTTACAACAGTGGCTTAATGATTCAACATGTTATTGATGCACTCATAAAAACCTTATAAAACTAGACAGTTTATATTTATTTATGTCAGGAAACAAAGGCACAGGAAACCTGAGAAATTTTGTTCAAAGTAACTAGCAGAGGCAGGATTTGGACCAAGTAGTCTGTCTGCATGATTCTTTAGAATACAAGTAAATAAAGTAAATAGCTCTAACAATAATATGACTCAAAAAAGTAAGAAGGCACTGAAAATTACAACATTTTGTTCATGTTAGACATGTTTTTTTTTCTGAATGTCAATACTCTGATGTTTTCTTCTTCAAGGTTTTCTGAATTGTTCAAACTCCTTATTATCCATGAGTCTCACTTCTGCAAAGAGAAAAAAAAATGTTTGTTAAGATATGAATGTCAACAAGTTCACAAGAGGAAAGGGTGCCTTTTTCTAAACCTAAGGATAAGTGTAAAAACAGGTGACTGAGAGCAGTCACAGGTCTCTTAACAGATGATGACTCCACCCAGCACTAATGCATACCACACTGGCAATTACTGCCCTGAATTGCAAGTCTAAAGGCATAAGCTGTTGATCAACAGGTCTTCTGTAAACAGCTATCAACTTAAATGCTAGATGTTTGCCATGCATATTAAATTTATATTGAATGGGCACAATTTCTAATAAGCATCTCTATTGGACATCCATATTGATAACACAATCCTGAAATCTCTCAGTCATACTGAGAGAGACTATAAAAGGATCAAAGGAGCAGGGAACCAGGTGGGCAATCTTCAAATCTTCACTGTTCCTCATCTCCTCTAAATCCAGTCCCCCAGCCCCATCAATAACTTTGAAGCACCCCACTGCTGTGGCATCCATTTCCTTTCTGCTCCCTTCTCCAGCAGATTATTCAGACCTTTTTCTATAGCTTCCCTTACCACCCCATCCTTCTGTCTCAGCCTACAACTCTACATGAACTCACTGGTAACCCCCCTGCTACACCAGCCAAGGAATTCAGTAGACCAGGGAAGTAGGTAAGCAACCATAAGAACTTCAGTCTCCCTTCGTCCCTCCAAATCCATCTCCTCAGTCTCGTCTCAAACTCTGTAGTAGGCTGCCAACAATGGCCTCTCCTCCCTCTGCCCTCAACCCAGGGGATTAATCAGATCTCAATAGAGCACCCTGTCTTCCTCTCTTCTGTAGAGCCCTCTAACCCTCTGCCTTCTAGCAAATCTCCATCCCTAAGTATTAGTTAATAAAATAATAATAAGAACAATAATGATAAAACATTCTAACTGGAATCTCCAGTGGTCACATCTGGCAGGATCTCAGAAACATCCCCTACCAGGTAACCTACAGCAACCACATTCTCCAAAGAACAAGAAAAGTTAACAGAAACCAAAGAAAAAAGCATCCACTCAACAAAACCAAGGCTATACATCAGCACCTAGAATTATAATCATTCTAAACTCAGAGACCTAGATCCACCATGAAAAAAATCAATAACCTCCAGAACAACATTATGGGCTCCATTAGAGCCCAGAAACCCTATGACAGCAGGCCCTAAGAAATGTAACACGGCTGAAGCACCAAGCAAAGACTTCAGAACAGTCTTTAAGAATAAGTTAGGAGTCCTTAAAGAGAAAATCAATAAATCCCTTAAAAATCTATGAAAACACAAAGAGTAGAAGGAAATAAATAAAACAGTTCAACCTGAAAGAGAAAACTGAATCAATAAGTACAATCCAAGCTGATGAAAATCTGAAAATGAAAACTGTAGGAACTTGAACAGTAACTGCCAAGGCAAGCTTCACCATAGAATACAAAAGATGAGAAAAGGATCTCAGGCATTGAAGACATGGTTGAAGAAATGTAAACCTCTATTATATGGCTAATAACCACTTTAAGTGAGTATATATCATGTGTGACTTTCAGCTTCTGGGATACCTCCCTCAGCATGATCTTATACTATAGGACAAACATACTAAAATCTGTACACCTAAAGAAGCTAAGCAAGAAGGAGGGCCCTGGGTAAGATGATCAATCCACACTCAGATAGCCAAATGGGATGGACATTGGAAGAGGGAGAAAACAGGGAACAAGACAGGAGCCTACCAGAGAGGGCCTCTGAAAGACTCTACCCAGCAGGATATCAAAGCAGATGTTGAAACTCATAAACATACTTTGGGCAGAGTGCAGGGAATCTTATGCAAGAATGGGAAGATAGAAAGACCTGGAGAGGACAGGAGTCCCACAAGGAGAACAACAGAACTAAAATATCTGGGCCCAGTGGTCTTTTTGGAGATTAACAATAATATGACCCAGGCCCATGTATGGAGATAACCTAGAACCCCTGCTCAGATATAGCCCATGGCAGCTCAGTCTCCAAGTGAGTTCACTAGTAATAGGAACAGGGACTGTCTCTGACATGAACTCAGTGGTTGGCTCTTTGATATCCTTTCCCTAAGGGTAAGGGAAGAGCTGTCTTACCAGGCCACAGAGGAAGACAATGCAGCCAGTCCTGATGAGACCTGATAGGCTAGGGTCAGAGGGAAGGGGAGGAGGATCTCCCGTATCAGTGGACTTGGAGAGGGGCATCAGAGAAGATGAGGGAAGGAGTGTGGGATTGGGATGGAATAAGGGAGAGGGCTACAGCTGGGATACAAAGTGAATAAACTGTAATTAATTTTAAAAAGTCCTAAAAATATGTGCAGGTCAGTCAAAGAAGATGTTAAATCTTAAAAAATCCTGGCACAAAACATCCAGGAAATCTGGACCACTAGGAAAAGACAAAATCTATAAATAAAAGGAATAGAAGAAGGAGAAGAAACCTAGGTCAGAGGCACATAAAATATTTTCAATAAAATCACATTATAGTTCACTAACCTAAAGAAGGAGATGCCCATATCAAGGTACAAGAAGCATGTGGAACACCAAATAGACTCGACCAGAAAAAAAAAAATGTCCCTTCAGCATATAATAATCGCAATACTGAATGTACAGAACAAAAAAAGAATTTTTTTTAAGCTGCAAGAGAAAATTACCAAATAGCACATAAAAACTATTAGAATTACACCTGACTTCTCAGTGGAGAGTCGGAGTCTGGTTCTACAAATTGTAAGAGAATACAGATTCCAGGGTAGACTCCTATGATACCCAGAAAAACTTTCAATCACAGTGGATAAACAGAAAAGACATTCATGATAAAAACAAATATAAACAATACAAATCTAGCTCCACAGAGGTGATAGAAGAAAAACTTCAACCAAAAGAGGCTAACCACACCTAGGAAAATGCAGGAATAATGACAGACCAGCAAAGAAGAGAGACCTACACCACAACAACAAAAACAACAGAAAACAGTAAACACTACTTATTTATATCTCTCAACATCAATCATCTCAATTACCTAATAAAAAGAGACAGACTAACAGAACGGATGTGAAAAGAGGATTCATCCTTCACTGCACCCAAGAAACACACCTCAACATCAAGGATGGACAGCACCTCAGCGTAAAAGAATGGAAAAAAATCCAAGGAAACACATATTAGAAGCAAGCCAGTATATCCATTTTAATATCTGACAATGTTAACCTCAAACTAAAACTAATAAGAAGAGATAGAAAAGATCACTACATGCTCATCAAAGAAAAAAATCCACCAAGAGAATATTGCAATTCTTAACAGCTATGCACCAAACACAAAGTCATCCAAATTCATTATTAAAAAAAAATCACTACTACAGTTTTATCACATATCAAGCTTCACACAGTGATAGTGGAAGCCTAACCCTAACCCCAATCCTAACTGTAACCCTACTGTCACAAATTCACAGGTCATCAAGACAAAGACTAAACAAAGAAATACTGGAGTTAACCGATGTCATTAGCCAACTGGACCAAACAGATATTTACCAAACATTTCACCTGAATACAAAACAATAGACCATCTTCACAGCAGCTCATAAAACTTTCTGAAAAATTGACCATATGCTTGGACACAGAGCAACTCTCCACAAATAGAAGAAAAATAAAATAACATACTACACCCTATCTAACCACCACAAAATTAAGCTGGATATCAACAACAAAAGAAACAGTAGAAAGCCTAAAAACTTATGGAAACTAAACAACTCATGACTGAATGAAAAATGGGTTATGACAGAAAATAGGAAAGAAATTGAAAACTTGCCGGAATTAAACAAAACATACCCAAATATATGGGACATAATGAAGATATTCTCAAAAGCAAGTTCATAGCATCAATTGCTTACATTAACAATTGGTGAAATTTTATACTAGCAAATTCACAGTACACCTGAAAGCTCTAGAACAAGAGAAAATCACACCCAAAAAGTACAATGGCAAGGAATAAACTCAGGACTGAAGTCAATAAAATAGAAAAAGACAACCACACAAAATAAAAAAGAATCAATGAAACAGAGAGTTGTTTCTTTGAGAAAATCAATAAGATTGACAAACATTAGTCAAAATAACTAAAAGACATAGAGAAGATCCAAATTAACAGAATTAACAAAAGGCCTTTGACAAAATCCAACACCCTTTATGATAAATGTCCTGGAGAAATTAAGGATACAAGGGACAAACCTCAGTTTGTCAGTTATAGCACTCCTGGACATGTACACAAAGGATGCTTCATCCTGCCACAGAGATACTTGCTTAACCATGTTCATGATAGCCAGAAATTGGAAACAACTTAGATGCCTCGCAACAGAAGAAAATGTACCATTAAAAATAAAATTATTAAATTCACAGATAAATGGACAGAATTAGAAAAAAAAATCATCCTGAATGAGTAACTCAGATCCAGAAAAACAAATTGGTTATGAATTCACTTATACGTGGATGTTAGCTGCTAAGTCATTAATAAGCAGACTATAATTTATATCACAGCAGAGGTTAAGCAGAAAGTAAGGGGCTAAGGAGAATGGATGGATCTCCCTAGAAAGGAGAAATAGAATAGATAGTTATGGATGGGTGAAGAACTAGGAATTAAAAGATCAAACAGGAAAGATGAGGGATGAGTGGGAGGAGGGTTAGAATATGGGGAAAGACAGCTAAAACTAAGGATAGTGTGAGAAGCTAACACAGTAGAAGCTTCCTGTAATATATACAAATATGAAAGTGATTTAAGTGAAATGGCCAAATAATGGGGGAGACAGAGCCCCAGCTGGCGTCACTCGTACCAAATGAAGCTTCTAGCACCAGGAATGGTTTACATCTAACCTAGTTGTTAATCAAGAGATCCCATGGGAACTCCTGAGCAGCACAAGCTATGACCAAGTCTATTGGTGGCTCTGTCACCAAGTCTATTGGTGACAGTAAAGCTTTGTTGCTGAAGACAACACCTACAGAAGTCACTAACATGGAGAGGTTGAGCTGGTGCCTACATTGAGCCTTCATCCCTAGGAACTAGTATGATAATGGAAAGCATTCTGCATGTTACCAAAGGAGAAAGGTAAACACGAACCCAGCCACAAGCCCTTATGGCTACAAGAGTGATTAGCCTGTAAGATATTCTGGTGCAGTAATGGCACAGTTTGTGGGAATAACCAACTAATATCCATTTTGATCTAAGGCCACCTCCCTTAGAGGAATCCATAACCGATTCTGCTTGGGATGGTTGAGAACTTAAGACTAAATAGTCCATGGACCTTGGGGAAAACCCATGCTACTGTTCTGTCAAAGGAATATAGCGATAAAACGACTCCTAACGATGTTCTGATATTCTTATAGATCAATTCCTTGCTCAGCTGTCATCAGAGAAGTCTCCTCTTGCTGCAGATGGGAACAATATAGAAACAGCCAGACAATGTGCAGGGAGTGAGAGACCTTGAAACACTCAGCCCTCAAAGGATGTCTCCATCAAATTTCTCCCCTGAGGACTCAGGGAGCTCTGCAGAGAGGGAGGCAGAAAGAGTTTAAGAGACAGGGGAGATGGAGGACACCAAAGCCTTCTAGGCACAACATGGCTGCTGCATATGTGAACTCACAGAGACTGAAGCAGCGTGCATAAGGCCCGCATGGTCTGCACCAGACGGGGTCCTAGAGCTGTAGGGGAAGTGGACACAACACACACCCATTCCTAACCAGAAGCTACTTTGAATTGGTAACCACTTGCAAATGAAAAATTAGTTTTCTGCAAGGGAGTCTCCCTGGAAAAGCAAGCTGTTCTTTATGGCAAGTCCCATGCACAGCAGCAGATGGCCTATGGGAAAAGAACCCAAAAGCATCATTGGGGCTACTTGTCTCACAACGGTAAGGCAGGGCATTTCTGTTGCTCTTTTCTACCTACAGGTCCTTTGCTTATATGTTACAGCTTTAGATGTTGATTTTTGTATGCAATTCCAATGTGCGTGTGTGCATGTGTGTGTGTGTGTGTGTGTGTGTGTGTGTGTGTGTGTCTAGATGCATTCCTTCTGCTTTTTCTTTGGCCCTTTCTATTGTTTGGTTGTTTTGTTATATTCTGATTTGCTTGGGTTTTTTTTATTTGTCTTATTTTATTTTATTTTTATTCCTTAGATTCCCATTTACTTCCTGACAAGAGACCAAAAGGATGTAGATCCTCACAGGAAAAGAGATGGGAGAAACTGAAGGACATGGAGGAGGAAACGTGCAACCAGAATATACTGTATTCTGGTTAAAAAGAATCTCTTCTGTAAAAGAAGGAAAAGGACAAAAAAGTATGGAGAAAAGAGAGAGAGGTCTGTGGTTAAAAAAAAAAAGAAGAAGAAGACTAAATTTCAAATCCATCACATTCAGTGCGATAAGGACAAAGTTGTGCTAATGGAAGACAGAAAGGTTCTGGTAACTGCCAAGGGTGGCTGACTAAGCATTATGCAAGAGTATAGTTTGTTTTATAGGTCTTTTATGTAGAGCCATTACAGTGCAAGCAGTGACAGTGGAACATTATTGAGCCTCAATTCAGTTTGGGGGTCTTTTACATCCACAGCAAAGCAAGACTAATAAAGCAAGTCATTAAAAAAAAATTCCAAGAACTGATTATGTTATAAGACCTATTCAATTATAGAACTCCCTTAAGAGACGAAAATAAAAAAGGCCCAGCCTCCCTCACACCTAAATTACAGACACAGGATAAAGAATTTCCAACAGCAGAGGACATGAATAGAAAACAATGGTTGAACTTTGGGTGGTTGGCAGGGTCCTGTTACAGTAGGGAGAGGGAAACAGTTAAATAACAGGACTTGCATCACAGGCAAGAAAGTCTGCTATGCCATGAATAGGACACTTTCCTCTTCTTAAAAAAAAAAAAAAAAGGATGCAGAAAGAAAGGCACAGGCTGGTAAAGAATGGGCCAGTCTCCAGAGAGTTTATGTCGGAAGAGGCCTAAAAAAACAGAAAACTCAAGGGCTTTCCTCTCTTCTACGAGGCACTTGAGTTTGCAGAGCCAAATATGTGCAGCTTCCCAAAACACCAGCATTCCTGGAAGAAAGCTAATCCTCTCACCTCTGTCCAGACAGGTCAACTCAGGTGAGCTCATCTGTGCCTGAGACGCCCTCCGCATCAGGATCTGGAAGGTGAAGACAGCCAGTTCTGCATTTTTCACTGGGTTTGATGATACCTGTGTTTCATTTTACTCTTAGAAAGCTTGAAGGGAACTGAGTTGCTTGTTTCACTCCTGCTCAGGGAAAACAACAACAATGTTCTCCCAGCACTCAGGGAGGCAGAGGTAGGTGGATCTCTGAGTTCAAAGCCAGCCTGGTCTACAAAGCAAGTCCAGGAAACCAAGATTACAAACAGAAACCCCATCTCAAAAAATTAATTAATTAAAAATCATTTTCTAATATCCACTCATTCTTCAAGTTTCTTTATACTTACTTGCTTCTTTCTTTCCTCCTTCTTTCCTTCTTTCCTTCCTTCCTTCCTACCTTCCTTCCTTCCTTCCTTCCTTCTTTCTTTCTTTCTTTCTTCCTTCCTTCCTTCCTTTCTTTTCCTCCTGCTCTCTCCCTTCCTCCCTCTGTCCCTGCACCTCTCTTTAAATTTTATTTTAATTGTTTCAGTACTGCCTCAAAATAAGGACTATTTCCTAGCCTATCTTGCAATGAAGGAGCTAACCAGGACATAGTAGCACACAAGCAGATATTTGGCTGCTGTGTCATGCATGGCTTACACCTATGAATCTGACTGGGATGGTGAGGAAATTAAAAAAGGATAGACACATAGACCCATATGCAGAAAAGCTGAGATTGAGTGGGTTGTCCTCCCTCTCTATGCAACAACCCCAAACCTAGGGGTTTTACCGCCTCCAGCACAGGAGGAGGGGCTAGCTGAACCGGGTGAGGGAAATGTCTCAGCCTGTAAACATCTGGGAGAAGGAAGCAGAGGTGTACATCCTCTGTCCATTCAGTCAACATTC
The DNA here is from genome assembly GCF_907164565.1 of Psammomys obesus. Taxonomy (NCBI): domain Eukaryota; kingdom Metazoa; phylum Chordata; class Mammalia; order Rodentia; family Muridae; genus Psammomys; species Psammomys obesus. The sequence continues at coordinate 33,130,429 of NW_026593286.1, read as the reverse complement.
ACACATCGACCAGAAGAAAGTTGCCAGTTCTTGAGTCTGACCCCTAGTGAAGACTTTGCTGATTCTCATGGGTCTGAGGAACTGGGGTTCTTGTCAATAATACAAGCTCACCTAGGGCGTCCTCTGCTCTGCACATGGGAAAAACCCCTGTGAGATCTTCCTTAAGTCACATATGGCACACACTTCCTGTGTCTCCAATTCTTCCTCTAAGCCTGAGCAATAAAACATGGAAGAGGCCACATTTGACCTGAAGGATGGTAGCCACTCTCTAGGAAGGGAGACGGAGGCTCCCTGATGATTTTGTGGAACAGATCCCCCTGGTGAAATGCTCAGACTTTTGCATAAGAATGCTTGATATCATCTCCATGGGCTGCTTGGACAGGGGAAGCGTGTTGAGCATTGTCCTGCCTCGGGTCTTATGGGTTTACCTTTCTCCCCCAGAGAAGCTCCACACATTCTTGTTCCTCCACCTTTTATTCACATGTTCTCAGTCACATGTTTCATGGACTCCCTCTTCCCTACATTTAACTCACAATGATATATTTCTATTCTTTCCTGGTTTCTTTCTTCCTTTTAGAACTTACCACTTAATATACCATATGCTTTCCTGTTGATCTTTATGCTGCTTCTTCTGAAGTATACAGCCAAGGGGAGAGAGAAAAAAAAATGTGATTTTGTCTACTCATACACCCAGCATGTAAACCAAGGGTACACACATCCCGTGAACTCTTGCATGTGAATGAAGGCAAGTCAGAAGTATAAAAAAGAAAAGGGAGGACCTGGTCATCATGGTAGAAGGCCGTCCCTGGGAACCTTTCTTATTCATAGTCCTCTTGTGACATTTAAGCCCCTAATTTTGCCAAGCCCTAAAGTATCATCTTCATATGTTGCATTTCACATGCTCTCTTATCATCCCAACCAGAAACTGCTTTAGTAGTCATTATTGTACAGTTTCATACACAAGAACATTTTAAACAACTAAGACAAAGATTTTAGGAGTCCAGTGTCCAGACATGGTTATTTTCAATTTGTGAAAAATGAATAACACAGAGGAACTAAAGAGAGGGATGATTTCACTGGGATCTAAAAGTATAAACAGTTTTAAAAATGAAACCTTGGTGGGCCCTCTTCTTCATTTTACACTCAGGTTAAAAGGCAAACCAACCAAAGAAAATTCCTACAAGCAAATTTGAATGAAAATCCTAGGGAAACAATAATCACACTGAAATACACAAGCATTCTAGTTAATAGCATGACTGACTTCAAATCCATTTCACACCATGGCTGTGTTCGCCATATCTGCCCCAGTTAGCAGCCTCCTAGCACAGAAACAACGCAACTGGCCAAAAGAAGTAATCAAGCAGAAAGTTTTCAAGTTACTTTATTATCTTGAGTTTTAGAAAGAAATGTGATGGCTAGTTTCGTCAACACGATTGGATTGAAAGGTACCTGGACATTAGCGAAGCACACCTCTGGCTGTTCCAGACAGGATTAGACCAGGAGGGCTCTGGTTGCATCCATTGATGAACAGAAGCATACTCTCAATGGAGAGAGGGCTGTGAGGTGGCCGAAGTGGAGCATCTGGCGGCTGAGGGCATTAGTAACTTTATTTAGCCATGAGCAAATGTCTGCTTGAGAACTTAAAAAAGGTCATTCGTCTGAACTCAGGCTTCCAGAGTTTCAGTCCATGAAATTGGGCAAAGCATTATAGTATGTGGCAGAGATACATCCTCTCTTCCTACAGGCAGGAAGCAGAGCAGGAGTAAAAAGGGACCGGACATGAGATTTTTTTTTATTAATTTATTCTTCTCTTATATATTACATCCTGACCACAGATTCCTCTCGCTCATCCCCTTCCAGTCCCACCCCACCGCCGTCTACCCCTATCTCTTCAGAAAGGGCAGGCTTCCCAGGGATATCAACCAAACATGGCATATCAAGTTGCAATCAGACTAGGTGTCTCCTCTCACATTAAGGCTGGATGAGGCAACCCAGTAAGAAGGGTCCCAAAAGCCGGTAAAAGAGTCAAGGACAGGCCCACTTAGGGGTCCCACTGTTAGGGGTCCCACAAGAACACCAAGCTAACAGCTATAACATATAAGCAGAGAGCCTATGTCAGACCCATCCAGGCTCCCTGATTGTTGCTTTAGTCCCTGAGAGTTCCCATGAACCCAGGTTAGTTGATTCTGTAGGTTTTCTTGTGGTGTCCTTGACCCCTCTGGCTCCTGAAATCCTTCCTTCCCCCTCTTCAGCAGGATTCCCCAAGCTCCTATTTCCATCTCTGTTTCCAGAGGGGCTGGGCTAGGCTCCTTATCTGTGAGTAGAGCAAAATGTCTTTAGGAATCGTTTAGTTGCTTTTTCCTTCCAATCGTGTTTGGTCCAACGTTCCTGGCCCTCCGGGCAGCATCAGGCTTGGGCTCCCCCTCGCTACACGGTCCTCGGTCCTCCGGCTGGACCAGGCATTGATTGGCCACTCCCACAATTTCCGTACTCCCTTTGTCCCAGCACATCTCACAGGCAGGACAAATTGTAGGTTGAAGGTTTTGTGGCTGGGTTGGTGTCATACTCTCTCCACCGGAAGTCTTGCCTAGTCACAGGAGATGGCCAATTCAGTCTTTTTCTTCCTCATTGCTAGGGGTCTTAGCTAGTAGTCCGCCCTAATAGGTCCCTGGGAGAGTCCATTGCACTAGGTCTCTAGCTAGCCCCTGCGATGTTCCTTAGTTCCAGCTGTCTCTCCCAGTACTCTCTCCCTCCCCTACCTGATCCTCCTGTTCTAGTCCCTGCCTGCCCCCAGGCTACCTGAGGTAGCTCTTCTGTTTCCCCTTCTCAGGGAGCTCCATGTAGCCACCCTTGAGCCATCCTTGTCACTTAGCCTCTCTGGGTCTGTGGATTGTAGAAGGATTATTCTTTACTTTACAGCAAATACCCACTTATAAGTGAGTACAAACCATGTTTGTCCTTCTGGGTATAGGTTACCTCACTCAGGATGATTTTTTTTTTGTTGTTGTTGTTGTTGTTCCATCCATTTGCCTGCAAATTTCATGATGTTATTTTATTACTATTTATTATTATCATTCATTAAAATTTATTCTATTTATATCCTGGATGTGGCCCCCTCCCTTGTCTCCTCCCAATCCTACCCACCCTCCCTCTTTTCCTCCTATGCCCCTCCCCTAGTCCACTGATAGGGGAGGTCCTTCTCCCTTCTATTTGACCCTAGCCTATCAGGTCTCATCAGGACTGATTGCATTGTCTTCCTCTGTGGCCTGGCAAGGTGGCACCCCCCTCAGGGGGAGGTGATCAGAGAGCCAGCCACTGAGTTCATGCCAGAGAAAGCCCCTGCTCCCCTTACTAGGGAAACCACTTGGAGACTGAGTCTGAGCCAGGGATTTAGGTCCTGTTATTTTTTTAACAGCTGAATAATACTTTATTACTGTAATGTGTAAATGTACCACACATTTTTAAATCCATTCTTCCATTGAGGGACATCTAGATTGTTTCCAGTTTCTGGCCATTACAAATAAAGCTTCTTTGAACATAATTGAGCAAGTGCCCTTGTGGTAGAATGGAACCACTTTGGAAATCAATATGGCTGTCTCTCAGAAAACAGGGAACTGACCCTTACCAGTCCTGGGCATATACCCAAAGGACTTTCCATCCTACACAGGCTTCACTTTCAAATGCACGCCCCAGTGGCCTACTTCCTCCAGATAGACTCCGGTTTCTGAAGTTTATGTTGCCTCTCAAAATAATGTCAGGAGCCATGGACCAAGCATTTAACAAAGGAGAGTGCAGGAGAATGTGTAGGAGTATATTTCACTTTCAAAATGTAACAGTGAAGCCATGCCCTCAAAGGGTCTACTTTGGCCTTGTAACCTTCCTATCATGTCCTCTGCCCTCCAGCCCCCATGATGAGAAGCGCTGCTCCACCACATCCCCATTGCTATGATGTCCCGACTCCTCATAGATCCGCAGCAATCGTGTGTAACATCTGAAACTATTAGTCGAAATAAATCTCTGATTTCTTAAATTTTCTCTCAGCTGTTTTTCATAGCTCTAAAAAAAAAAGTTGACTAACAGAAGGACCACATTTATTTATTTTTAACTTAAAATTCACAAGCAAGTAAAGTATAAAAATAAATATCTATTTGTTCTTCTTATATGCATTTCTTCCAGGTACATAAGTGCATAGACACATGTGTCTATGTACATACACACACACACACACACACAGAGTGTGTGCATGTCACTTCAAATCCTCTCCAATCAGAGTACTCATACCAAAGTTATTGCAGACTCTTCCTGTGTCTTTGGTTCAGAACATAAGATACCAAAAAAGGACAGACAGTCACAGAGAAGTAGAATCAAACATATGATTGCTCACAAGTGAACAGCAGCTACTTTATATCTATATCATTTGTATGTATATATTATATACAGTACTTTATGTATGTATGCATACTACATATAAGAGCTGCCGTGTATGTGTCGCCCTGGGGCCTTTAAGAATACTAGTCACCATTGTAACAGACCTACAAGGCAAATCCTTACAGCTTCCCTTTGCTATCTCCTTCCCTAGGAGGAGTTAGAATTTTATATATTTTTCACTGTCCAGATCCTTAATAAAAAGAAAACAATATATAAATAAATATTTCCCTTATTCTAATTGTAGGTTCTTAGGACAGTTTTCCTAATGCTTAACTCAAGACCAGCTTCTGAAAATATTAGCCTTTTCCTTCTGATCAAAGAATTTAACCCACAAACTGTAATTCTTGTCAAAAACCTAATTGCTATACATTTGATGGAGTCTGAAATCTTTTAAAGGACCTGATTGCTGAAGATGTGCATCTCCTTCAGAAGCCTATTTATTCCCCTTCGTACTGAAAACAGTTCCAGATGTTTTTGGGCAACACCCTTGTGGTGCAGCTGGCATCTGCAGCAGCGTACCTGGGAAGCTCTGACGCTTCAGTCACTCTGAGAAATGTGCTAAATAAAACTGCACACAAGATGTTCATCTGGGCTATCAGCAATTAGCTGATTAAAATGAAATGTTCACTGGTGAAACTGGAAAAGGAGGCCCCTTGAGCATGTGCTTGTGTCGTGTAAAAGAATGGTACTCTATGTGAGTAAGAAACCTGTTGTCCAAGAACCATTTGTTTTGAAAGTGCCACCGTAACAAAGAAATGAACTCCAAGAGAATTCATTATAAATTACACGTTTTTAACTTGACCGCTTGATAATATAATCATATTAGACTTTGCCTTACTCCAAACTTCCCTTTAGCTGGTGAGTTCAAGCCCACACGGGCTAAGCTGCTGTCTCAAGGAACTGAAATAGTAATTCAAATGAAAGCAGCTTACATGGTTAAGTATAAAGTGTGTGGTAATGAGCACCGCATTGTGTCTATAACCCATTGCTAAGGGAGCAGCCGTTTCTAACTGTTATTTGCTCCTCTTGTTTAACATATGCAACATTCATCCCTTACTTTTTTGCAACAAACTGGCCCACTCTGCTAGCTGTGGTTGGGTTTGAGCTTGGTGTTTCTGGGTTCTTGGTCTCTTATTCAAAAGACCTGAAATAAAGGCTCACACAGATTGTGAAGTAACAGGGAAGCTTTAGTTAAAGCAAGGCGATAATACACACTAGAAAGTAATATGCTGTCAGCCAGGGCATTGTGGCACAAGCCTTTAATCCCAGCACTCAGGGAGGCAGAGGCAGGTGGATCTCTGTGAATTTGAAGCCACCCTGGTCTACAGTGTGAGTCCAGGACAGCCAAGACTACACAGAGAAACCCTGTCTCAAAAAAAATGAAAGAAAAAAAGAGAGAAAGAAAGGAATGAAAGAAAGAAAGAAAGAAAGAAAGAAAGAAAGAAAGAAAGAAAGAAAGAGAAAGAAATACACGGTCAAGAATGATAGTGGACCACATGACTGGAGGTACTCAGAGTTCTGATAATAATGTGGGGCTTATTTTTATAGGATTCAAGAAAAGGGTTTGACTTCTAAGGGGTATAGTTTGCATTGTTCCGGACTTGAGTGTCATAAGTTTTGTAATCATGTCTTCTCAACTCTGCAGAAATAGGTTGAACTGAAGAGCACTAGAAACTTCTGTCGCCATGACCCCAGCCGCTCCTTTTTGCCCTTAATTCCTATTCTGTTTATTGACCTAGCCCAGGAAACTCTGCATCTCCACAGCAGTCCTCCTTTCTGTTTTCTGTGCTCCTTCCATAGCTTTCAAGTTTTTCAGTTGTTGTAGCTGTTCTTCACAGTTGGGGTCCTTAGCCCTGTATAATCGCTCTTGAGAGATCACCCATTTCCATGGCAGTGCTGATGGCTCCTGTCCATCATTGTCACTGCTCTCCTCCCTCCGCTCCTCCTAGGTGTTATATTTCAGATAACAGCATGAAAAACCCACCTTGCTGATACAGTTAGGGATACAGGCTACTCTAACTTTATTTTTCACTCCAACATGGCTCTGTGCACAGTAACTGTCGGATTCTGTTATTATAATCTCCTGAATATCTCCAGAACCCATTTACTTCTCATATCTTATTCTGATCCACCACTCTCTCCTTCATGAATGACTGCAGCCGCTAAACTATCGTCCATGCCTTCCTTAGCTTAATATAAAAATCTTCTTCCATTTTAGTTGTATTATGAGAAATTTATATTAACTATATGTAATTTATATTATTATGAGAAGAGTTGTTTTTAAATCTTTCTGTCATGTCAGAGACAGTTCCTGTTAATTAAAAAAAAAATCTTTCTGAAGTCAACACCATGTTCAAAATGTTTCAAGAGTCCTTTTGCCCTACTAATAAAATGCAATGTACTTAGTTTTTCATACTATACTTTGACATGTAACCTAAGTTTGGTTGGTTTCCCCGGGCCATTTCCCTTTTTAACCCAACCATGTGCTTGGTCACATTAAACTGATTGCAGTCCCACCAATACAGGAACCCTCTTCACCCTTCAATGAAATGTGTGCTTTCTGTGGAAAATGTCCCCTCTCTTACATAAATTCCACCAACACGTATCTTTTTTATCTCCTAAGATGTCATCTGCTCTTTTCTCTGACCACCTTCTCAAGCTACAGAGAGCTCCTCTTTCTGTGGGATGACTATCTCTAGAACTTTAGCTGTTTCCCTCATTGTGCTTTCAATTCCTGTTTTTACCTCTTCTTCGTGATAAGCTGAGTAAATGTATTCTTTCTTAAATCTCAATAAAGGGCTTGGTCATATTCATTGGTACATGAATTCTTAGAACACAGAACTGTTCAATTAGAAACTCAAACTTAATGTATTTCCCATCACCACCCTATAGCCTCCTTCTAACATAAATCCATATAAGAGTATAGTGTGACATTCTCTGCTTTTTTGTCATTAATTTATTAAATATTCACTTTACATTCCACCCTTCCAGCTTCTTTCCCCTTCCCCCTCTTCCCTTCTTTTCAGGAGAGGGGAGCCGCTCCGTCCCATACCAACCCACCCTGGCTCATCAAGCCTCATTAGGACTAAGCGCATCCTCTTCCACTGAGGCCAAACAAGGCAGCTCAGCTAAGAGAAAGTGATCCAAAAGCAGGCAACAGGGTCCATGTCAGAGACAGCCCCTACTCCAGTTGCTTAGAGGACCCTGGTAAAGACCAAGCAGCCCATCAGCTACACATCTGTAAGGGGCCTAGGTCTGGCTTGAATGTTTTTAGCCCAATTCATATATCACGTCCTCCTTGAATCCTAAATTAATCTAACAGAAATAACAGATATAATGCTCACCACCCTTTATCACTCTTTTATCCAGGCTTGTATGACTAAGTCACAAATTTATAATACTATACATATTTTGTCCCTGGACAAAGCATCCCTTCAAGATTAAGTGCCCAAATTTCATATAATTCAACTATTCTACACCTACCACTGTAACAAACACATGCCCCTCAATCAGTATTTATAAATTACTACATTTTTGTTTGCATGATGTGGGGTTTTCAGTAAGAATGGCCCACATACGCTCATAGATTTGAATGCTTGGTCACCAGGCACTATTTCAAAGGATTAGGCGGTGTGGCCTTATGGAAGAAAGCATGTCACTGGGGAGGTGTTGGAGGTGGGGTGGCGTGCTAAGATCTCAAAGCTCAAGTCGGTCCTAGTTTCTCATTCTTCCTGCTGCCTGTGGATTCAGATGTGAAACTCTCAGCTCCTTCTCCATGACCATGTCTGCCTGCACGCCGCCATGCTCCCTGCCATGATGACAAAGGACTAAACCTCTGAAACTGTGTGCAAACTCCAATTAAATGCTTTCCTTTATAAGAGTTGTGGTGCTCATGGTGTCTCTTCACAGCAATAGAACACTGACTAAGACCCATGTTTAGCAGGATTATTTTTAGATTGCCTCCATTAAATGTGAATATTTAAGGCTATTAATTCATTACAAAGCATTTCTGTGTTCTGAATTTTTATTTTGTTCAATTCAAGTTATGAAGTAGTTTTCTGATTTTTATGCATAAATTATATAGAAATACATTCCTGATTTTCAAAATATATTGAGAACGTACTAGATTTTAACTTATTGAATTACAGTTAATGAAAGTAATATGAAAAAAATCCCTTTTCTGAAATATTTTGAAACCTACTTTGTTATCTCATACTTAGTCAACTACATAAATCTATTATGTATATTTGAAAAATATGTACTTCCATGATGTTTTTAGTTTAATTACGGTTATGACAAATGTGCTATAAAAATTATCACAGTGATCTAGCGACCGTGAACCAGGCTGCTTGTCACAATTACGTATTTGTCATTAAGAACTAGTTCTCCCAACGTTTCTTTGCACATTTCTATACGATAATATTAATTTCATACACCCTCATTCATTCACTCGAATATTATTCAATACTTAAGAAGGTTCTTCAACAATTTTTCCCCATTTCTGTGTCTACACATCTGGGTATTAACACAGCGTGCTGGCCAGCTTTGGGCCAGCTTACGATGCTATAGCTTTTCTTCATCTCTCTATGTTCTTCTGTGCGTTGTTGCAATATTTTTGTTGCATTTGTTATAAAAAGAATAGGCAACGTGTTGTTCTGTTTCTGTCTGACAACCTTCGCTAAGTAGCACATTTAAAATTTGTAATAACTGAGATGCCTCTAGTAATGTCGCCTGCCCAGTTGTCTGTGCACATGTAACCAGTTCCTTGTACATTTTTCCTTATCCTATTTGATTTCTTTTAGATTGAGATTCCTTCACTTTTCACTCATTCCTCATCAATACTGGCTGTTATCAACAGCTACTCCTATAATTTAACATTTACAACATAATGGACCTTAAACTTAATTAATTCTTCTTTGTAGTGAATAATGTGAAAACCTTAACACTAACCTCTCTTAGGTCCTTTGGCCATGGCTTTATTCTTTGCTTGAATTTTAAGACTATTCCATAGATATTGCTAATGTTTCATAGCATCGGATCTACCATTTTCTTTAGTTATAGTTTCTTCTTAAACCAAAATATTTTGCAAGGTTATCTCTTTCCTTCAAAAATTTAGCTTAAGATGTTCTAACACCAGGTCTATTTATAATAAACACACTTGATCTTTCTTACACTTTGATTTAAAGATATAGCTTGCTTTTCCTGCTGACAGTCTGCTCACTGCGTAGAGGACTCTGGCTTGTCATTCGCTATTCCCAAAGCAGGTTCTAGTGTCCATAGGTGCTGTTAAGTCTCCTCTCAGCCTCGCTCTCTTATTGTCTTTCTGATCTTTCCAAAATCTGCTCTTTACATTTAGTATTATACAGATTTACTTTTTTAAAAGTTGGTGTGAATTTCATTTCATTTGCATAGTCTCTAATTCCCTTGGCTTCCTGAATAAGAATTTTTAACAAGATTCTGGAAATTCTTCAAGGATCATTTCTTTGAACACTGACAACTGGTATTGTGTTTGGTAGGGGCATTTGCTTGTCATGTATTTTGGACATTTTTGCTCCATCATGTAAGTTTCTTAATTTCTCTTCCACATCTCCCAAAACTCTCCCCTGGCCTATCATCAAATATACTAGTTTTCTTTGCCCATTAACTTTCATTATTAAATATGTGCAAAACGTTTATGATGGAGAATTGTTTAAACTTTTCCCATGAATCCCATTTAGGATAAGAAATTGAATATTAAAAGCACCCTAAGAGCACAACTCTCATCACCTTTTCCTTGTCATCACCTCTCTGCTAACCCCCAAAGGTAAATTTTCCTGGCATTTGTGCTAATTGTTATTTTCAGTATTCTTAAATAAGCAACCTTTAACAGCCTTTCAGTTCTGCCTATGATTTTAAATTTGTGGAAGAAGACTCATGTAGTGAAAGAAGAATCATCCTTTCATATCCAGCTCACTTACATCATCGTTACGTCTGATATTTGTCCATATTAATTTGGATATCTACCATTTGTTCATGTTCATTGCAGACTCAAAGATTTCTTGGTTGTAAAATTCTTATCACTTCTTCAGGTTTCAAAACTGTTTTCTAATGTTGACCCAGTAATATTTGTCTGTTACCTCTCTGGTATCTTCAAAATGAAATATTTCAAAAAAGTGTCATTTTTTTCAATTTTCTTTGATGATGTTTGTTTCTATGTATGTGCTCACTGTGGATGTTCCACGTATATCCATGTGTAGAGGGGTGACATGTGTTTAAATGCACGTGGAGGCCTGAGGACAGTGTTGTGAGTCCTTCCTCAGGCACATCCATCGTTTTCTGAGGCAGGGTCTCTCACTAGCCTGGAACTCGTTGACTAGGCTTGGCTGCCTGGCCAGAAAGTCCCAGGGAATCTGCTTTTCTCAGTCTTCTCAGCACTGGGGTCACAAGCTCACACCAGGATTTTCAGTTCATTTCTGGCCAGCAAACTCACATCCTCCTGGTGGAAAGGCAAGCACATTAATGACTGGCCTGTCTTTCCAACCTCTCGTTTCCCCGTTGTGTTTTTAACATCTAAAGTTATTACAAATATCCTAGCTGTACAAGAAGTCTCAAAATTGTCTCTTTTATCTAACGCTTCATACACTCATTTATAAATTCACTTGTTTTCTTTCTAGATGCTTATTTTTTACAATTTCACAATGAACACACATGCATAATGACATCCTATTGGTCACTGTTTCAACTGACTTTCGGGAAAGTTCATTTTTTAGTACTTTTTACTGTGTGTGTGCATGCATGTGCAGAGGTCTGTGTGTGTGCATTTGTGTGTGTGCTGGAAGTCTTTGTACATGTGTGTGAATGTGTACATACATGTGCATATGTGTTCACACAGTGTTTAAGAACTTTCTCTTAACCGAATGAATGCTGGTTGCCTACATGATATAGGACAAGTTATTAAAATTATCTATGTCTCTATCTGAAAATAAAACTATTAATAATATCTTGCTATAGTTGATGCAAAATTCAACATTTTGTATGAAAAATGCATATTCTGAGAACCTTATGTAACACACTTGAATCCTAAGTTTAAAGCATGGTGTATTCCAGTTGAGTACAGTAACATATGTCTTAGATTCTAGAACTTGGGGGCCTGAGGTTGGAGCATCATGAGCTTGAGACCAGAATGGGCTCCTTCGCAAGCTTCAGGCCAACCTGGACTATGAAACACAACTCAAACAGAAAAGCACAATCATTCCTTACGGTACATGCTTGCTCCTGCCACGTGTCATATGGATGTTGCCAGCCTGGGACATTTCTGAACTCCAAATTGACATTCACCTTTTGTTTTATTAATTTTTTTAATTATATAAGATTACAAATTTATACTCCAACTTGTGTCAGTGCAGATTCATAGTTTATAATTCTCAGGACATGCTTTTTTCCTCCTATTTTTCCAGCTATACAGTGTTCTTTATTGTCTCTTCTCCACGGAATATTATTTATCTATGTTCGTGTTCTGAAAATTCTAACCTTGAATGGTCCCAGTGTTTTCACAGTGCCTCGTACCTTCCAAGCTCCCATCACTTAGAACACCTCGCTCCTCCCCATGCTGCATAAGCCCAGTGTTCAGTTGCCAGGACTATAGATACTGCTAGGTCAAGTACCGGTTCCACCACTCACTGGAGCGGTGGATTTATAGCTCTGTGTCTTTCCTGATCTCGAGGGTTTTCTTCTTTCCTGGCCACGTTCACTGCTGTGATAGCCACTGTCATAGTTTCTCTGAATATCTAACTCATGATCATGAAGACTGTAACATGCAATGGTGCTTTCTTAGTAGCACAGGCATCTGCTGATTGATTCAGTGACACTTCCAACCCAAGACACCTCTGCATGACTACTGAGTAAATGTTTAGAGCACACGTGTCTTGACAGAGCTGTTTTCTACAGGAAATCCATTTCCCTATCCACAGGTCCTACAGCCCACAGATGGAGCCAGACATACAAAGTCTTTGAAGTGTTGGTTTTAACACGTCCTTTTAACCACCCTGTGCTTTAAGTGACAAATCAAAAATGCTGCCTCTCATCACAGTGAACTGTAACCTAACATCATAGACACATTAGCAAGTCCACAAAACAACATCCCTGTATACTTTGGACCCTTAGCTTGCTCCCGTCCATGGGAACTGTTCTGTGTGGCTATTTCAAACTTCTCTCAACCAGACTGAAAGGAGCTGGAGAAGCTCTGTTGCTAGGGCAGGTGAAGGAGAATCGCAGAAGGTAAGCATCTTGGGGGCTATTTTGAGAAGGTGACACTTTCTTGCAGTGACACCAAGACTGTGGTGGAATACACAGCAACTGCCTCCTTGGCACAGTGTTTGAAATGTTTAATGCATTCTGATGTTTGCTCAAAGCATATTAAGGAGCTATGTGACAAGTTTCCAGTTACATGTGAACTTTTCATGATGGCTCGGTTCAATAATTTAAATTTTTTAATTTTATCTAGTTTTAGCTCAATTTGTTTCTAAGACTTCTTCTGGTAAAAGAATTTAGAGTAGAACTAATAATTTATCCACTGCTCACTACAGAAGTTTTGCTCAGCTTATGTATTGCTTGATGAATACAATCCTAAATTTGATATCATACTTCTTATTGATGCCTCAATTCACACTCTTAAAAGAAGTTTGTGAAATGCTATGCTTTCATATTTTCATTAATTTTCTCTTACTCTTACAAATGTTTTATAGAAAGAATAATAAAACAATTAGATAAAATAAGCACAAATAAATGGATAATATTTACATTGATGTTTTACTACCTTGGCTTTTTCATATTTAATTATTTAAAGTTGTTTTGTAGTATTGAGGACATGCTATATACAATGTTTTATGTTTTATTTGTAATAAATTAACCATTGTTCTTCTATTATATTTCCCCTAAAATGTCTTTAATCTCTAATTTTTAATATTATTTAGGTTATTTTCCAGTTTTTAATTATATATTATGTTGTAATGAAGTTACTAAACTTTATCTCCATTCTGTATATTTTCAAAGACAAATTCATTGAAGTCTAATAACTAGATACAAAACTATTTTCATCTAACACTATAAAATATTTTAATCTGTATACATTGATATGTAGACATGCTTTAATATTTTCTCCAAAATTAATTTTTACTTTTGTTATCCCATAACATTAGAAGGAATCATGGATGAAATATTTCTTATTGTTTAATATTAATGGACTTTTATCACCTTGTTCTCCTTCACCTTTTCCTCATACTCAAATTACAATCCTCGTCGAGCTCTCCCTGTGGAGGAATTGAAATGGAATCTCCTATTTACTAGTCTCAAAACAAAGCACTCTCCATGATCTAGTTTTATTACAGCCAAGCAGGAGACATACAGTGAAGGCTGTTACCCAACAGCCCATCGATACTACTATATAAAAAGCTTAGCTGGCCTGCTCCAGACCAGGAATAGGAACAGTTGGATTATAAATTATCTGCCTGTGTGCAAATATGTGTGTATACATATACACATAGACATGTAATGCAATACAAGCTCAAAACACTTTTGATATTTTCTTCTAAGATGATTATATCTTATCGATTTTTTTTCCTTTGAACTTTCTCATCAATTAAAATCTTCATATGATTTTTCTGATTGCCATCTTCATTGACCAGACCTTTAAAGCTTCTTTTCCAAGGATTAGAAAATATGCAAGGTAATCTATACACACTGATGTTCAGTGATTCAAAACCAGCTCCCCTTATGTACAGAATTTACCCATCCATTTTGTGGCAATGAAACAGAAAATTCTAGTGAGGAATAAAGCTAGACAAATAATAGGAAGAGATTCTGTTTAAGCTTACCTAGTCAAATCCACAGAATATATAGTAAAATCTCCACACAAAAAGATCTCAGGCCCTCACATTACTTTTGCTAGTGTTTTAGTTAAAATTCCAACTAGGAAATAATCTTATTTTTTAGCAAGTCACAGATTAAAGGAGGCAAAATAGAAGCATGCTAGAGGACGAATCTGGAGGAGAGGAGATGGAGGCATTTCAGTCCATTTCAGGCTGGAGTGGCATCTGTCCGATAGACAAGGCACACACCTGCTGCTTGAGCATTGATCCCAAGTCATCAGGAAGTGCCTAATTAAACTGGGTGTTATTTATTTCAAGACAGAAATTTGTACTATGTTTTGAAAGGAATTTCACTGAAGACTTTTGAAATGATTTTAGACATTTAACCATGTGTGCTGTGAAATTTTTTAATTTTTAATTTTTAATTGTCCATTTCTTAAGTTACCATAGACATGGATATTATACATCCACGCTGTCAATTTTGGGTTGCTGACTAAATCTCAGTCAGTGTTTTATTTACTTTCCTCAGATTCTCCCAGGTAAAGTCCACAAGAAAAAGCCCTTCCTTGGGCTTTCAATTGCTCCAGCCTGCCTGTTTTCTACTCAACCCTCTCCCATTTAACTTCTATTTCTAAGATTGTGTTCTAAGAGCTTCCAAGAGACATTGGACTTGTCTATTCAGCTTATTTTCCCACTTTCATTTTCCACTGAAAATCCTATCGCTAAACACAATGCTTCTGAAATTTAATACTAACCTATTGACAAATAAAATGGTGTGAAAAAACCACTTATATTATTCACTGAATTTGTGTTTGCTTAAAGCTTTTAACTTGTGGCTCCATTTTGCAGTACTCCATACTGAATATGAGAGTTTATATACTCTAGGCAAGTGATGTATGCTCTCATCTCATCTAAATATCTTTTTAATTAGCATTTTTAAAATTACAATGTTACAAATGACTCAGTTGTGAACATAGTTGAGCAAGTGTCCTTGTTGTATGGCAGAGCATCTTTTGAGTATGTGCCCAGGAGTGGCAGAGCTGGCTCTTGATGTAGAGCTATTCCCAGATTTTGGAGAAAGCACCAGATGGAGTTCCAAAGTGGTTGTACAAGTTTGTACTCCCACCAGCAATGGAGGAGGGTTCCCCTTTCAACACATCCTCTCCAGCATGTATTGACACTTGAGTTTTTGATCTTAGCCATTCTGACAGGTGTAATAGAGAATCTCAAAGTCCTTTTGACTTGCATTTCTGTGATGACTAATGGTATTGAGCATTTTGTTAATTGCTTCTCTGTCATTCAATATTCCTCTGTTGAGAATTCTCTGCTTAGCTCTGTACCCCATTTGGATTATCTGGTTTCTTGGTGTCTAATTCCTTGATTTCTTTATATATTCTGTATATTAGCCCTCTATCAGATGTAGGGTTGGTGAAGATCTTTCCCCAGTTGTTGTTTTTTTTAATTTTTTATTAATTACACTTTATTCATTTTGTATCCCTCCATAAGCCCTTCCCTCCTCCCCTCCTAATCCCACCCTCCCTCCCCTTTCCCAGTTGTTTTTTTTTTTTCCTGTTGACAGTGTCCTTTGCTTTACAGAAGCTTTTCAGTTTCAAGAAGTCCCATTTATTAATTGTTGATCTTAGAGCCTGTGCGGTTGGTGTTCGGTTCAGTAACTTGTTTCCTGTGCCAATGAGTTCAAGACTCTTCCCCACTTTTTCTTCTAACAGATTTATTGTGCCAAGTTTTATGTTGAGGTCTTTGATCCACTTCCTTGAGTTTTGTGCAGGGAGATAAATATGGATTTATTTGCATTTTTCTACATGTAGACATCCAATTAGAACAGTACCATTTGTTGAAGATGCTTTCTTTTTTTCCATTATTTGGTTTTGGCTCCTTTGTCAAAAATCAGATGTGCATAGGTGTGTTGGTTTATTTCTGGGTCTTTGATTCAATTCCATTGATCAACCAGTCTATGTCTATGCCAGTACCTGGCAGTTTTTATTACTATTGCTCTGTAGCATAGCTTGGAGTCAGGTATGGAGATACCTCAGAAGTTCTATTATTGTAGGGGTTTGTTTTTCCTAATCTGGATTTTTTGGTTTTTGACATGAAGTTTAGAATTGCTCCCTCAAGGTCTATGAAAATTGTATTGGTATTTTGATGGGGATTGCATTGAACCTGTAGATTGCCTTTGGTAAGAAGGCCATGTTTACTATGTTAATTCTACTGATGATCCAGAAGCATGAAAGATCTTTCCATCTTCTGGTATCTTTCTTCAATTTCTTTCTTCAGAGACTTGAAGTTCTTGTTATACAGTTCTTTGCCTTCCTTGGTTAGAGTTACCCCTAGATACTTTATATTATTTGTGTCTTGTGAAGTGTATGGTAACCCTAATTTCTTTTTTAATTAATTTTTAGAAATTTATTACAATTTATTCACTTTGTATCCCGGCTGTAGCCCCCTCCTTTGTCCCCTCCAAATCCTGCTCTCCCTCCCTCTTTTCCTCCCATGACCCTCCTCCAATAGAGGCCACCCTCCCCTTCCATATGACCCTAGCCTATCAGGTCTCATCAGAACTGGCTGCATTGTCTTCTTCTGTGGCCTGGTAAGGCTGCTTCCCCCTCAGGGGGAGATGATCAAAGAGCCAGCCACTGAGTCCATGTCAGAGACAGTCCCTGTTCCCTTTACTAGGGCAGCCACTTGGAGACTGAGCTGCCATGAGCTACATATGTGCAGGGGTTCTATGTTATCTCCTTGCATGATCCTTGGTTGGAGTATCAGTCTCAGAAAAGACCCCTATGCCCAGATTTTTTGGTTCTTTTGCTCTCCTTTTGGGGCTCCTGTCCCACCCAGGCCTTTCATTCTCCCCTTTCTTTCATAAGAGTCCCTGCACTCTGCCCAAAGTTTGGGCATCTGCTTTGATACCCTGCTAGGTAGACTCTTTCAGAGGCCCTCTGTGGTAGACTTCTGTTCTGTTCCCTGTTTTCTCCCTCTTCCTATGTCTATCCTATTTGCCTTTCTGAATCAAGATTGAGCATCATACCTAGAGGCCCCCTCATTGTTTAGTTTCTTTAAGTGTACAGATTTTAGTATGTTTATTCTATATTATATGTCTAATATACACTTATATGTAAGTATATGCTTCTGGGATACCTCACTCAGGATGATCTTTTCTAATCGCCTGCAAATTTCATGATTTCCTTGTTTTTAATTGCTGAGTAGTATTCCATTGTGTAAGTGTACCACAATTTCTGTATCCAATCCTCAGTTGAGGGACATCTAGGTTGTTTCCAGATTCTGGCCATTACGAATAAAGCTGCTACGAACATGGCTGAGCAAGTGTCCTTGTTGTATACTTGAGCATAGTTTGGATATATGCTTAGGAGTAGTGTAAGCTGGATCTTGACGTAGTACTCTTTTTAATTTTCTAAGAAAGCATTTTTTGAATGCTTTTCCCTACTTTTTCTTCTGACAGGTTAAGTATGTCTGGTTTTATGCTGGGGTCTTTGATCTTGGATTTTAGTTTTGTGCAGGGTGATAAGTATGGACCTCATCAACTCCTTTTCTGAGGAATAGGGGATGGGGGAGGAGGGAAGAGAGAGAGAGAGTGGGATCAGGAGGAGAGGAGAGAGGTAGCTACAATGGAGATATAAATTAAATGAATGAATGAATTAAAAAATTTATAATTTCTTTTGAAATTATAATTATATAATTTTCCCCTTCCCTTTCCTCCCTCTAGCCTCTCCCATGTATCCCTCCCTATTGGTTCTCACTCAAGTTCATGGCACATAAACTTGTGGTATATGTTACTGACAGTGTCTTAGTTTCCTAAAGCACGGTGTGACGTCACGAAGCAACGTTCTTAATTTATGAGCTGCTGCCATGGTTTTTTCTCTATTTCGCCATGGCCTGCCTCATTCCCATCCAACCACTTGCCTCAGTATGTGTGGGCCTGGTGGGAATTACTTTTTCTCTAAGCACAGCGTCTGCCTCCTCACTGTCTTCCCAAGGCAGTTTTTCAGGGTAAACTTCCTTCCAAGCATGAAAATGAAAAATAGGATTACTGAGACAAGGACCCTAAAGTCAAATTCGATACCACCCAGAAAGAACAGCTGGGCCATGGGTGCTCTCCACTTTCTGCCTAGGCTTCCACATCTTTCCACCAAGTAGGAAAAGCTGAAGAGGTGTAGCATATCCTTCTTGTCCTTCTTCAATATCTAGAACCTTCGACAAGAGAACACTGGGCCTTAGGTGCTAAAATGTGTCATCTTAGGAACAAGGGAAACAAAATGATATAAATGTAATCTATTTTTCATGTATCTAGCCAATAAAGAGCAGCAAAAGAGTCTTTGTGGAGGGACTGTGGCCAAGCCTACTTTTCCATATCTGTGACCACAACATACCAATAAAGGAAACAGTTAGTAAAAACTAATGTACGAGATGCAATGTACTTCTATGAGAACTATTAAATGCCCTGTGTAGATTTAAAACGCTACTGGGAATTTGAAGAACCATAAAACTCTTAAAGCTCAGCCAACACTGGGAACTGGATAGGATTGGGAAAAGCACACAAATAATCGATGTTCCTTCCAGCAGTCAGTTCAAGGGGATCCATGTACCCAAATAGCTCCATTGACAAAAACAAAATTTAAAAATCATTTCTAAGACAGCTTGGTCCATTTAGGACAGGTGATAATTCTCATGAGAACTTGTTCTTCGGGAATTCTAGGACCTCAGTGGTGGGGCACGGGAAAGGAGGAGAGCTGGAAAGGACATGTGAAAAGCTGATACAGCTAACATACTCCTCCACATGGTTTAAGTCAGGTGTCAGCTTCCACACACTCAAAGCGAAGCCTATCTTTTCCTATGTTAGCCCAACAGTTAGACACCAGTTTCCAGAAGCTGAACTAAGAGTAAGGGGCGCCACCTGATATCCCCCAAGCCACCCCGATCCTATCAGTGAGAGTAGCGAGCCAACTTCAATGGCAAAGGAGATTTGAAGACAGCCTAATATTATCTCTATGGTTACGAGCAATCAATCTTACTGTAGGTCTATGCTGAAAAAGAACAAATGGGGCAGAAAGAAATACAGAATATACAACTAGCCAGGAAACGAGTGCTGTCAACTGTAATGTAAGGGTCATGGCTTTCGCCAGAAGAGAACCCATAATTGTTGAGGAAATGAGTGCCATTAAGGAGAGGCCACAGCCTGAGCAGTGGCCGATGAGAAGGCGCTTTCAGGACAGGGCTACTCAGTGAAGCTTCTACCATGTGAAAGGAGAAGCCTGAGGAACTTTTCTTTTGCTAAAAAGCAACAACAAACAAATGTTCCTGTAAATGTGGTTCAGGGCCCAGAGGATCCTCCAAAGCTGGCAGGAGAGCCTGGCAATGCTGCCCATATGGTTCTGCCTGTGAATTCAGAAAGCGTGTAAAGTAAAGGAGTCCTGGAATCTTCTTCCTACACTGTTTCAGAAGGTTGCTAAGACTAGGAGAATCCCTGTGGCAAGAGGTTAAGAGAGGCCGTTGTGTGAAGCCCTGAAAGTAAATTCTGGATTACAGCGGAGACTCTGTGATGTCGGAGATGCCGAAGTGGAGGAATGGGCACTTGCAGTGGAGCCCGTCAAAGGGAGAAGGAGCTTGCAGGCGGCAAAGCTGAAAGGACTAAGCCCTCTAAGTCCTTTGACCCTTGACGTGGAGCTACAAGATACAGAGTTTGCCTTGCTGGGTTTGGATCTCTTGGTTCAGTATTGACTCATCATGCCCAGTTCTTCCCTTCTGAGATGGTAATGCATATTCTTCGACATTGTATGTTAGAACTATGTGACTCAGTTTTTTATATTTTGATTTTTGTTTTTAATTTTACAGCAGCAGGGGAGTCTCAGAAGAAGCTTAGGACTTCGAATTTCTAAACAGTCTTGGGACGGGCTTTTAAACAGTGCTGGGACTCCAAAAGCTATTAAGGACTTTTAATCCTGGCCTAAATGTATTTTGTATTATGATACGGCCTTGAGACTATGAGGCCAGGAAGTAGAATCTGCTGGTTTGAACGAAAACTTGTTTCCCATAGTCTCAGGCACTTGAATGCTTGGTCCCAAGTTAGCAGCAGCGGCTCTACCTGGGAAGGCTTAGGAGAGGAGATGTGTCCTCATTGAAGCAAGTATGTTACTGGGTGCAGACTTTGAAGTCTAAAGACTTACACCATTTCTAGTTCACCCCCTCTGCTTTATGATTGTGGTGCAGGATGTAAGCCCCCAGCTTCCTACTCCCCAAAGCATTCCTCTGATTCCACCCTCTGAAGTCTAACACTCTGCAACCGTAAGCCCAAATAAATCCTGTCTTCTCTGAGTTGCTTTGGTCGTGATGTTTCATCATAGCAGTAGAAAAAGTAATACAAGAAGCAGCTAGCCAACGACAAACAAAAATAGTCTCACTGATACCAGGTCAAAAAAAGGGAACAGCATAAGAAGAATGCTATATCGTGTATGATTGCATTTGTATAAAGTCCAAGAAATGTATATTAATAGTGTCAGCATTTAGTGCAGTTAGTAACTAAAGAAGGACACAAGGTTATCTTGAGTACAGCAGAATATGTTCATGTGTACATGTAAGATATTTTTGTACAGATAAGACATGCACATTACTAGTTGAGAGTGATATTATAGAATTGTTTTTGAAATTCATACAACTGTGAAATTTTCTTTACATTGACTTTAGTCTAGTGCACTGCTGTTTTTATCAATTATTCATGATTTTGTTTCTTTTTGTCCCAGAGATGGTAAATATTTCCTTTTGAATTAGCACCTACCAATTGCCCACAGATATACATAAAATAATGGTTCTTTCTGATTGCAAATCCAGTTCCTTCATGATAACAAGCTACTTCATTTGTTTTGGGTTTTATGTTAATTGAAGAGAATTATTTACTGCAAAGAATTTGTTGATAAGATAGCTTATCCTGACCTTGATGATCTACAGGCCTGCACATGCTAGTCATGTCTTTAAGGAAACATCAGAAGCCACACCTGCCCCACAATCGTCCAAGCCACTCCTCCATGTCCATAATATGGAGATAGCATAGCTTGTGTTAGCTTTCTGAGTCACAGCTTTGAGAAACAAAGCTTAGGCTTCGTTGGAAAGAGACCCTTTTCTTTAAAAAAAATAAAAATAAAAATAAAGGGAAAAAAACATAATTTGTACAATGCATGGCTTTTATACTGCTGCATTTATGGTATATTCTCAAAGAAAATAGGTCTGAGAATATAATGCAAGCAATCTGGTGCTGCCCCTGAAAGAGTGATGCATTGTGGGAAAAAAGGGTAGTTGCCATACACTGACCTTAAATAGCAGAAGCATTTTAAATGGCACTGAACTCCTCTGTAGCAGTGAGTGATATAGCATGGCCTGATAATCCAAGTCTCCTCTTCATTGCTATTTAAAAACTATGACTCCATGAACCATTTAAAATTCAACACCAAATATATCAAGGTATCACCTTCAAAAACACAGTGATTCAGGATAGAAACACATATGTCAACACAAGCAGGAAGGATAGAGTATTTCATAATTTGTGCCATTTAATGTGAGTGAGAATATGAGGGACTCCCTAAACCAGTTCAGCCTTTGTGTGCATCAGAGAAACCTCATTCGTAATGGACAGTAGTTCATGCAGATACTTATACCTGGTCTGAGGGCTAATAACGACATTGTGGGTGGGACCCTGCGCTGCAAGGCGTCTATAGTGCCCTCTTTGATACCCCAAAGCTCACCGAGGAAGAGGGAGGCCGAAGCATGAAAGGCCAAGAGGACTAAGCAGAGTGCTGCAAGGTGCTCTCTTTTGGACCTGCCCTGGCCATTGCACTCATGAGCCCACAACAGCTGTGGTCACTTGCCATCAGCACAAGACAGTACCTAGCAGCATTGTATCGTGGGTGTGAGAGGGACTCGTGAGGACCCCTCCTCCCTGTGGGGCCACTGGCTGCTTTCTAGGAAGGGAAGGTCATGCTCTTCACTGGTGTATCCACTGAAAAGTTAGTTGTCCATGCTCCAGTAGATAAGCTTCTACCCTTGCTCCTGTGGACAAACTCAATGAAACTCAGTATGTTTTTTAAAAAGGGTTAAAAAAAAAAGTAGGAGAGAGACTTGCTAGGGAGAAGTAAAAAAATCTTTCAATCAGAGAGGAGGGGGAAAGGTGAGGAGCAAAATTCATTATATATGTGTAGTGAAATTGTTAAAGACTACAAATAAATAGACATTTTAATGCAAGAGTATATGATTTTCTTTTTTATTTATTATTTCTTATAGTTTATTCACTTTGTATCCCAGCTGTAGCCCCCTCCTTCATTCCTTCCCAATCCCACCCTCCTTCCCTCTTCTCCTCCCCTGCCCCCCTCTAAGGCCACTGATAGGGGAGGTCCTCCTCCCCTTCTATTTGTCCCTAGCCTATAAGGTATCATCAGGACTGCCTGCATTGTCTTCCTGTGTGGCCTGGCAAGGCTGTATCCCACTATAGGAAGGTGATCAAAGAGCGAGCCACTGAGTTCATGTCAGAGATAGCCCTGCCCCTTACTAGGGTACCCACTTGCAGACTGAGCTGCCACAGACTACAGAAAAAAAAAAATCTGGTCCCAGAGGTCTTTGCAGAGTATATGATTTTAAAATGACTTACAGTGGACTGAATACCAATTTACAAGCCCACAGAACTAATGATCCATTCAAATGAATTTTGAAGTGTATCATGACATGTTACCTTGTTAGTGTGTTTTGCAATGTCCTGTTTAGTATAAGAGTTAATAGCCATAGTAAACTTCTGACAGACTTCCTAAGAACGTTAATGAGGATCCATTATAGGCTGGGAAGCCAAAAGAGATATGTTACTCCTTTTTAACTTCATCACTAGAGTCAAATATAGCATGATTAATGCTATGGGAAAGAAATAGATTCTAGCAAAAACTTTTACACAAACCTTTAGTTATTATGCTTTAAGCACAAGAAACAACGACTAGAAAAGGAAGAAAATCACACAAAGAAAGAAACAGGGAAGTGGAAAGGAGAGAGAGGAAAAGGAAAACAGGGAGGGAAGGAAGAACTTGAGCATGGTGCCATGTGCCTGTCATTCTATTGCTTGGTAAGTAAAGGTTATCCTCAGCTACATTCCTAGTTTGAAGCCAGACGCAACTACACTTGTGTCTGTCAGAAAGAAGGGAGTAGAATGAGGCGGGATAGAGGGGAAAGAATCCCTGTGACATTTGTGACACAAAAAAACATAGTTCCAAATATGGTGGCTTTATTCTGCCTGAATGTCTAATTCCTTTTATATGTTTCAAAAGTCCAGGTGATTGAATTACCTCTTCAGCATCCTCAGGCAAAGCAAAGGTTTCTCAACCAATGACCAAAATTGACTGTTTCTCCATTAATTAAAAAGAAAAAGTACAGGAACATAATCTTATTGATAAGAACCTGACTTTTTCACTTCATAAGGTAAGCAAATACATAGTGAGGAGACAAGATCAATAGCAGGCAACGGACTTTGCAATATTCCCGAAGAGACAATGACTGTTGTAAAATTTAAAATGTCTATGGAATCTGACAGCACATTCCCATTCTTGAGCACACTCTATTTTCTGTGTGGTTTCTTGAGAACAGGCTCTTGTTATAAATCTCTCCAAAATTCAGATGTCACAGCTATAATCTCCAACATGACATGTTAAGCAGAGGGCTATAGGGAGTCAGTCAGGTCTAGATGGAGTGATGAGGGCTGAGGTTTCACTATATAGCACATTCGTATGAAGATACAGAGACCTCCATCTTCAGGTCCCTCTTAGCCACATGAGGAATAGCAAACAGGGTCTCTAAAAGCCAGAAAGAGGAGCTTCCCAAGTCCTGATCTCATATTTATGTATTTGAAACCCATTTAGGCCCTGACCACATACACACACAGACCTATGGTTTGTGGAGGGGAGTCTGGTTGAGATGCCACCATTTTATATTTGACAATTTACAAAGCCTCCATTTCAAACCTTTCATTTCAGTCCAGCTGCATCTCATTTGTATTAGTTATATAACTGAACTAATTTGATGTGTGGAGATAAAAGAAAATCTTAGCACATTGCACCACTGACATTTAGCTGGGCGAGGCCTTGTAGGAGGCTGCCTTGTGCACTGAACTGTGTTCAGCCACACATTAGCATCTACCAACAAGATGCCAGTACAATCCCCTCCTCCATTGTGACACTCAAAAATGTCTCCAGATGCCTCTTGGCTCCTCCCCATCTACACTGAGCAGCGATGGTTCAGGCCATTTGTAGAAATAATATTTAAATCTTGTGGTGATGTGTTTTCTAAGGAGCTCAACGTTAGGGCAATGTTCAAGGCAGGTGTGAAAGAGTACTCATTCTCATCCAAATTGAGCATTTCTCAAGTAATGCTACACTTTCTCATCCCATGTGTGGAAGCCCTAAAGACTAACAGTTTTAATATTCCTCAGGATTGTTCCTCTGTCCTCTCTTTTTATGCTGAGAGTCTATGAAAGAAAAACAAAACAAAACAAAACCGTGTTTGAACTATAATCAGTCACAGCAATTTTTTTCCCATCCTTGTGTCAAATCAACACTATTACCTCCCCAAACTCCTAACTGGAATGACCTTGGTCAAGTTACACTGAAGAGGTAGGCAGTTTCCTCTGGCACCCAAAGCTTATGCTGAATTCGTGCTGGGGCAGCAAAGAAGGAAGACATTGTCTAGGAAGGGTTGACTTAAAGAATGAGTGACATGTGGAGATGAGAGAATAATAACAGTACTTTCCCATTTGTCTTCACACTAAAAAGCATATTCTCTCTACTAGAGACTGTTCAGATAGGTGCTTATCTATCCAAAGAGCACTGTTGGTTGGAGTCCTTCCACTTTCTGGTTTATTTAAGTTTCTGGCTTATGCAGGAAGTAAAACGAGCACTTGTCACATTGTTTAAAGGAACAAAAGAATTCCAAGTACCAGCCAAATAACCTACTAGACTGCAATTTACTCACAAATGCTGGGTGTCAGCTGAATGGGAAGCCAGAGCAGGATGACACTCCTTTCCCCCATAGTCATAGCACTTCATTTGCAGGTTCTGTTGCTCAGGGAAACCACAACAGCATCTGCAAAGTCAACATCATATAGACTTTGACTTTGTGATCCTGTGGGGAAAACAAGAACTCTTCACACCTTTTAGCATCTACATTGCATAAAACAGCAAAATATTGTTTTTTTTTTTAATCTTCTTTTTGTAGGAGAAAATGAGGCTCCAGAGCTTTTCACAACCTCCATCAGAAACAGCCTAGAAGCCGGGGGCTCCTACTAAGATGATCTGCTTTAGATGGGCAGGAAGCAGTTCACTTTACAAAAGGGAGGAGCTACACTTGTTGGATAGAGGCAGCCCAACCTCAGCGAAACCAGCACATGGTAGGACTCTAATTAATTATACTCTTACTACTCTCCATCACATCGCATACGAGACTTGGGGAGCATCTCTTTTCTTGGACATTACAAAAGTGGTGGACAGAGAGGGGAGCGAGGGCAGGAGGCAGACCACAGAGAGAAGATGCACCACCTGAGAGAGACAACACAGAAGACCACAAATTCTCCAGCATCATGCCAAATTCCTTCCTAGAAAAAAAATATGTAAAAGTAGATAATTATTTTCCTGATAAATTGAGCATTTCCCACTGTGGTACAGTCAAGTTATTTTAAAGATGATCTCTGATCACTAGCCCCTGATGATGCAGCCTTGCCAGGCCACAGAAGAAGAGGATCCAGGCAGTCCTGATGAGACTTAGCAAGCTTTGGGTAGATGACAATGATGGAGAACACCCCCTTTCAGTGGACTAGGGGAAGGGGATGTGGGGAAAAAGAAGGGGGACGGGACTGGGGAGAGTAGGGGTAGGGGGCTACAATTGGGATATATAATGAATAAATTGTGAAGAAAACTATTAAAATAAAAAAGATGATATGTGTAAGAGTGTGTTTGTGGCTGTGGCTATCTATCCATTTTGTGAACGGAAGTGTGTGCACATGCCTCTGTATTCATGCCTAGAGAGGCCAGAGGTCTATGTCAAATGCCTTCCTCAAAATCACTCTCCATCTTGTTTCTTGAGAAAAGTTTCTCACTCAAACTAAAGCTCATAGGTTCAGTCAACAGTCTCACCTGCTGGTTTCTGTCTACCCAGCATTGGACTATAAGGGCATGCTACTAAGCTAGGTTTTTGGGTTGTTTTGTTGTTGTTGTTGTTGTTTTCATTTAATTTTATCTATATATTTATTTATTACAATTTATTCACTTTTTATCCCCACTGTAGCCCCTTCCCTCATCTCCTTCCAGTCCCACCCACCCTTCCTCTTCTCCCCCCATGCCCTTTCCCTAGTCCCCTGACAGTTTTTTTTTTTGAAGGGGGTGTTGTTATTTATTGTTTTGTTTTAGTTGTTTTTATAGGGGGCTACAGATTGAACTGAAGCTCTTTATAAAAAGCCATCTCTTCTGCCTTGAGGATAATTTCTATTTTAATATTGGCTGGTTCTTCCCAAACCACACCCTTTCCACCGTGAGGAAGTGTATATCTTGAACCCACAGACTGCACAGCCAATTCCCCGAGCAAGCAAGGCTTTAATCTTCTCTCTCCCTCTTCCCCTTGCCTTTCTTCCAAGTTTACACAGTTTGGAAATATTGAGCTCTTAAAGCATGAGTAATAATAAACTCTGGTCATAATGTGTACAACTTGGTCAGAAGAGCATTTGGTCATTATTAATTAGCACACTCTTGGTTATCTACTTATAATAGATGCTATCCAAAGGCTAATCTCTTACATACAGTTAAAATGTTAACCAAGAATGCTGATAACATGAAAGATTTACCCACTTGTAAATCTTCACCTTGATTCCTGGGCTCATAAAACTGGCAATATAAATTTATTTCATCTTCATGTCTATAAAAACAATTATACCCAATTCACTGGAGGTTTATATTTCCTGAAAGACTAATATTTGCTTTAATTATGAACTGTATTATTATTTGGCTTATAAAAAGTATTTTTGAACAGTCTTTTAAAAGCATAGACAATGTATTTTTCCAAGGACAACTTAATATCCAGGCATTAAAATGGTCTGAATTGATATGTTTAATAAGCCATAACCCAGATAATCAAGGGCTATAAAGGATTAATTTTTCTCTTGCATTATCAAAGAGCAGCTGTAAAAGTACAAAATCCACTGGAAAACTTGTGTTTACAGTTCTTACAACTGATTTATAAAGTGATGTGTTAGCAACGGCCTCCATAACATGTTGTTTTGTTTTCCCTTTTCTTCTGGTAGAATTGAAAACCGTCTTTCTTTTTCAGGCCCGTTGTTGAGCACTCCATGGTAACTGACTTTTTATTGGGTTTCCTCTCTCAGCTACTGCTGTCTGTCCTTTTGCTTTGCTTGTAGGTTAGAAAAAGACAGATTTTTGTTGAAAAAGACACTACAGAGAAATCAGCCATTCAGCCTTGAGAGTGTGTAGAAATCTCCCAGGCTTTTTGTATTCAGAAAAGGTAAGCTCTCTTAATGTCTTGCTTTAGACCACAATGGTAAAAAAAAAAGGAACTAAGCTAGAATATCAGTGAGCAGGACTAAGGGGCTGAAACACTGAGATGAATAATTTAGTTTTCAGTGTTCTAGACACTACTCTGATTTCCTTTCTTCTTCAAGTTTATAATCTACCATTGGTTTGTTAAAGTCAGACATACAACAACAATTTTTTAAAACAAAAGCTTTTACATTTTTTCTCTTTCCTTCCTTCCTTCTTTCCTTCCCTCCTTCCTTCCTTCCTTCTTTCCTTCCCTTCTTCTTTCCTTCCTTCTTTCCTTCTTGCTTTCTGACAGGGTTGTCTGTACCTGAGGCTTCCCTTGAACTCTTGATCCTCCTTTCTAAGCCTCCTGATTTCTGAGATTGCAAACATATGCAACCATCTTGACCAGATTTCACTTTTAGCTTATCCAGTGAAATCTAATGTCATTGTGATTTGATTATCAAGTAGCCACTAAATAATATATGTTAAAACTCAAAGTAGATGTAAAGAAGATACTGTACTTTGTGAGAATCATCAGTTAGTCTACAAATGTAGCATGTAACTCTTTTGCACCTAAATTCCTCTCTCCATAAAATGGATCTGAGAAACTTTGTATTTCACCTCCCTTCAGGAAATGATGATGAATGGGTCTGATGGTAAAGTATAAAATAGGGTTATAATTAACTCATAGAAGAATTAAAAGACCATTTCCCACTTGTATTTTATGCTTCCATTTTGTGTATTTAAGTGATTGTTTGGTGTCTCTATAGTGAAATGTTTTTTCCTGATACCTCTGGAATCCCGCTCATTTCTCTAATCTTCCAAAGGATATAAGAGTTACAAAAACAGCAGGATTCTTCCCATCAAAAGATCCTGCAGGTTAGCTTCAATGTGCAGTGTAAAAGTCCCATATGAACTTTATAATAGAGAGCATTTTAAATTTTTATTACCTTTTTTCTTTTATAGAAAGGGAATTATTTTCTCACATAATATATCTTAATTGGGGTTCCTCCCCTTTACTCTTCTCATGTGGTTTCCTCTCCCTTTAGTCCTCTCTGTTTCTCCCCATCTCCCCTCTCATCTGGACCCAGTCCTTGTCTGTCTCCAATTGGAAAACTTTAAGGAGTAATAATAAAATACAAAAATAAAAATTAACACATTGGAATTAGACAAAGCAAACAAACAGCTGGAAAAAAAACAACAGAAAGCATAAGAAACAGACTCATGCACTCAAGAATCTCATAAAAACACTAAGCTGGAAGACTTAATATATACACAAAAAACCTGTATGACAAAAGGAAAGAAAAATATATATAATTTATATTTTATATATAATTTCTCTTTTATTACATATATAATAAAATAATACAATAGTTTTTTTTTTTTTTTTTAAGAAAAAGCCCTGACATAACATGAGACAAGGAACATCCAAAGATGGATGAGTTCATTTCAGCTGGCTATCTTCTGCTGGGAATGTGGCCTACCCTTAAAAGTAGTTTGTTTCCCCAGTTGGTATTTACATTTCTCCTTTGATAGCATGCACTGTGACTTCCTGTACCAAAGACACTAGCTAGCCCATAGCAGCAAAGGATTCCTGTGGCCACCAGTTCAACATTTTCATATTCAATGAGTTGTGTAGGTGTTTTCTTCAGCAATGGGACAGCCTTAGTCTTGGCAACAGCCTAAGCACGGCTTAGGATCCCATGGTACCTATTTGGTCAGCTACCCCATTAGATGTAATCCAATCCTGGAACTAAAGTTTCATTTAGTGACAAGTGATGGCCAGATGGGGCACTGTCCCCCCATTTATTTGGTGATTTCATTTAGATAGGCTTCACATATGGGTATATTTTAGAAAGCTTCTACTGTATTAGGTTTCCATACTACCCCTCTGATGACTCTCAATTTTAGCTGCCTTTCTCCCTGTTACCTACCTCATTCCCCTCTTTAATTTTCCCATCTCTCTCTCTCCTTCCAATCTCTGACACCCCACACAAATCCAACCACAACTATCTATTTCTATTGCACTTTTGTAGAAAGATCTGTCTCCTATAGTATGTTAATCTGTTCTTAACCTCTGTGGTTCTATGAATTTTAGCTTAGTTATCATTGACTCAATAGCTAATATCCACATATAAGAGAATACATATCATATTTGTATTTCTCATTCTGGGTTACCTCACTAAGGATGATTTTTCTTCTAGTTCCATCCATTTACCTGTTAATTTTATAATTTCACTTTTTAATGGCTGAAATACTTCATTGTGCAAATGCACCATATTTTTTAATCCACTGTTCTGTTAAAGGACCTCTAAGTTGTTTTAAATTTCTGACTATTATGAAAAAAGCAGCAATGGTTGAGCAAGTGTCTCTGTGTACGGTGAAGCATACTTTGGGTGTGTGCCCAAGAGTGGTATAGCTAGGTCTTGAGGTAGATCTATTTCCATCTTCCTGAGGAAACCACCACACTCATTTCCATAGTGTCTGTACAAGTTTTCACTCCCACTAGCAATAAATGAGTGTTCCCCTTACTCCACAAGATCAGCATTTATAGGCTGTCCACTGTTTGACTGTATTAGCCATTCTGACAGGTGTAGGATGAATCTTGTAGTTTTGATTTACACTTCACTGATAACTAAGGATGTAAAACATCAAATATTACTCAAACATTTGAGATTCCTCTTTTGAGAATTCTGTTTAGATCTGTATGCTCACTTTTAACTGGTTTATTGGTTTTCTTGACACCTAGTTTTCTGAGTTTTTTAAAATACATCTTGGATACTATCCTTTCATTGGATGTGGAGTTGGTCAATGTTCTCCCATTATGGAGGGTGCTGTTTCTCAGAGTGGCAGTATTTTTTGCCCTGCAGAAGCTTTTTGGTTCCATAAGGTCCCTTTTATTAATTACTGATATAAGTACCTGGGTTAATAGTGTTCTGTTCTGAAAATCTTTTCCTATATCAATGAGTTCAAGACTATTCGTTACTTTCTTTTCTATCAGGTTCAGTGTATCTAGGTTTATGTTGAGTTTTTTGATCTATTTGGAGTTGAGTTTATGCATGGTGATAGGTATGGATGTATTTACCCTCTTCTACATGCAGTCATTTAAATTTTTTATTTATTTTCTTTGTTAATTACAATTTATTCACTTTGTATCCCAGCTGTCGCTCCTCCCAATCCCATCCTCCCTCCTCATCTCTTCCCATGCCACTCTCCAAGTCCACTGATAGGGGAGGTCCTCCTCCCCTTCCCTCTGACCCTAGCCTATCAGGTCTCATCAGGACTGGCTGCACTGTCTTCCTCTGTGGCCTGGTGAGCAAAGAGCCAGCCACATTGTTCATGTCAGAGATAGTCTCTGTTCCCAATACTAGAGAACCCACTTGGAGACTGAGCTGCCATGGGCTACATCTGTGCAGCCATTTAATTTGACCAACACCATTTGTATAAGATACTGTATTTTTTTTCCACTGTGTATTTTTGACATCTTTATCAAAAATCAGGTATCCTCAACTTCATATGGAATAGCAAGAAACCCAGAATTTCTAAAACAATCCTCTACAATAAAAGATCTTCTGGAGGTATCTCCATCCCTGATCTTAAACTGTGCTATACAGCAACAGTAATAAAAACTGCATGGTGCTGGCATAGAAACAGAATGGTGGATCAAAGGAACCGAACAGAAGACCCAGAAATAAACTCACACACTTATGGACAACTGATCTTTGACAAAGATGCCAAAACCATACAATTGAAAAAAAGATAGCATCTTCAACAAATGGTGCTGGTCTAACTGGATGTCTACATGTAGAAAAATGCAAATAGATCCATACTTATCACCCTGCACAAAACTAAAGTCCAAATGGATCAAAGACCTCAACATAAAACCAGACACATTAAATTGGTTAGAAGAAAAAGTGGGGAAGACCCTAGAACTCATTGGTACAGGAGACAACTTCCTGAAGAGAACATCAACAGCACAGCCTCTAAGAGCAACAATCAATAAATGGGACCTCATGAAACTGAAAAGCTTCTGTAAAGCAAAGGACACCATCATCAAAACAAAACAAATGCCTACAGATTGGGAAGGAATCTTCACCAACCCTCTATCTGACAGAGAGCTAATATCCAGTATATATAAAGAACTAAAGAAGCTGAAAAGCAACAAACCAACTAATCCAATTAAAAAATAGGGAACAGAGCTAAACAGAGAATCTTGATAGAGGAATATCGATGGCAGAGAAACACTTAAAGAAATGTTCAACCTCATTAGCCATCAGGGAAATGCAAATCAAAATGACCCTGAGATTTCACCTTATACCCATCAGAATGGCCAAGATGAAAAACTCAAGTGACAACCCATGCTGGAGAGGTTGTGGAGAAAGGGGAACCCTTCTCCACTGCTGGTGGGAATGTAAACTGGTAAAACCACTCTGGAAATCAATCTGGCGCTTTCTCAGACAACTAGGAATAGCCCTTCCTCAAGATCCAGCTATACCACTCGTAGGCATATATCCAAAATATTCTCAAGTACACAAAAGGACATTTGCTCAACCATGTTTGTAGCAGCTTTGTTTGTCATAGCGAGAAACTGGATACAACCCAGATGCCCCTCAATGGAGGAATGGATACAGAAACTGTGGTATATCTACTCAATGGAATATTACTCTGCAATGAAAAAAAAAAGGAAATCATGAAATTTGCAACTAAATGGTGGGAACTGGAAAAGATCATCCTGAGTGAGCTATCCCAGAAGCAGAAAGACACACACGGTATATACTCACTCATATAGACATATAATATAGAATAAACCTACTAAAATCGGTACACCTAAAGAAACTAATCAAGAGGGAGGACTCTTGCTAAAATGCTCAACCCCCATCCAGAAAGGCAAAGAGGCTGGACATCAGAAGAAAGAGAAAAGAGGGAACAAGTCAGGAGCCTGACACATAGGACCTCTGAAAGGCTTTGCCCTGCAGATTATCATTGCAGATACTGAGACTTATGGGCAACCTTTGGACAGAGTGCAGGGAATCTTATGAAAGCTTGCCTCTTATAACCACATTAATTGTGTAAAGTAAGTTTGGGTATGTTGTATTTTTTTTTCATTCAAGTGTAGAAAGTATTTAACTTCTTAATTTTTATCTTGACCTTTTTCCTGTTTCCATGAGTTTGTAAGTGTTCTGTTGTTTTTCTTGTTGATGCTATGCAGCCAGATTTTCTTGGCTACTTTATTGGATTCTTATATATACTACCACTCTTCTTTACCCCAATCCCCTCCAACCCACCAACACTAAGTAGGTGAGAAAGAAGATTGGAGAGAAAAAAGGGCCTGGATCTCTGTAGACTACTTCCTGCTGATTAAGGGTTGAGTTTCTTGAGGCAAGTTCATCTTAGTTGTCAGTGTATCTCCACCCAGTAACCACAAATCCACAAATCCACAAATCCACAAATCCACAAATCCAACAATAGCAAAAAGCACCATCCAGAACCACCAGCAACAGAGGCAGCCGCAGGGGTAATGACAGCCACCACAAGCCCTCTTGGGATTTTTGCATTTATACCTACTCAAGAGTTTGTAACCCAGGATTACAAACATAAACTATCTGCAGCTGGCTCCTCCTAGAAAATGAGACAAATCATAGTTACAAGCTGTGGACAATCTGAAGCAGCACCATTCCCCACACCTAGGATTAAAACAAAAACATATTCACATAACATTACTGGGTTTTTAAAGAAACCAAAATTCTCACATTTCCCTCTTTCTGTTTTAAGCCATTAATTGAAACAGAGACATTTTAAACTAAATTTGTTTCAAATCAGGGGTCAAGGTTATTGGAAGGCCTTTCCTACTTAATTCTAATCTTTTTAAGTTTTGATTGTATTCAGATCTTTTCATTTTCCATAGAAACATAAACCAAACCATGTCCCCAATGCAAGACTATTGCAGTTCTCCATTCTGATATTAGCACATCCTTACAGTATATAGGCTGTTAATTCCACAGTTTTTTCTATAACTCAAGTC
This sequence comes from Psammomys obesus, assembly GCF_907164565.1. Classification (NCBI taxonomy): domain Eukaryota; kingdom Metazoa; phylum Chordata; class Mammalia; order Rodentia; family Muridae; genus Psammomys; species Psammomys obesus. The sequence goes on along the minus strand of NW_026593286.1, from coordinate 33,096,560 downwards.
TCTTAGATGCTGTTGTTCCTTTTTAATCAAGAAAACTTAAAGTTAACAAGGCACTATTTACTATGTCCTTGGAGGGCTTTATTCTTCCTTTTTGTTTTATAAGCATTCCTTTTGAAGCGTGATTAGATCTTTCTACAACTCCTTGTCCTGTAGGGTTGTGTAATATACCCATACTGTGTTTTGTGCTACAATATGCAAACATTTGTTTCATCTTACTGGGGGACTATCAGTCTATTTGTGCAGGTATCTCCATAATTGCCATTTTTTCAGTAAATGTGTAATTATAGAATCAGCTTTTTTCAGAACTCAAAGCAGTTGTCCATTGAAAGCCTGAATTTGTATCAGCGGTATGGTGTGCAAACTTTAGTTTTCCAGATTCTGAAAAATGAAACCTATCTATCTGCCAGATTTCATTTGTTTTGGTACCCTAGGCTTTCTTCAGGTGGGTAATGGAGTTTGAACATACAGAGGACTAGTGGGACATTTTCTTATAATTTCTTTGGCTTGTTGCCAATGGATAAAAAGGTGATTTTTTTTTCTTTAAACCTTTACTGATAACATGGTGGTTTTCCACTGGTATCTTTTTAATGGACTACTATTATTATAAGTAGGTACTAAGAAAGCAAACCTTTCCCTATCATGCTCATGCAAAGGGATTGTGAGAAAGCAATCCTTTAAATCAATTACTGTCTTAGGCCATGCCTTAGGTAACAAAGAAGGTGAAAGAATTCCAGGCTGTAAACAACCCATTAGTTGAATTACTCTATTTACCACCTTTAAATCTGTTACTGTCTTCCATTTTCCTGATTTCTTTTTTATAACAAACACAGGCGGATTCCATGGGCTGGTGGACTCTTCTGTATGTTGAGCCTCCAGTTGCTCTTATACCAGCTGTTCAAGTGCCTGTAATTTTTCATTAGTTAAGGGCCATGGATCTACCCATCCAGGCTTGTCAATCAACCATCTTAAGGGTAGGGACATTGGTATTTCAGCAGTGGTCCGTTTTATAAATTTGGGAACTCAGTTCCTGTGGTGTCCTCTGTTTGGACCATGAGCACAGCCTGTGGTTGTTTTTTGATTACACATATCAATACCTTCCCTAGGAGCATCTACCGTTTCACCCCTACGTTCATCATGAGCTGTCAATGGGATTGCAAGAATATTTATTTGAGTACCCCAATGTTGTAAAAGATACCATCCCCATAAATGTATGGGTATGAAAGTCATACAAGGTCTCAACTTCCCTGTTTTTCCTTCTTAAGGAAGGAAGGTCCCACACATTTAACCCATCATACACTTTGTTTTATTTGAAATAATTTCCCAATTCCTATAAACTCTGTATAAACCACTTGAAGTGGCCATTCTAAATTCCAGAATTTGGGGAAAATTATAGTCACATCAGCTTCTATATCTACCAAACCTTCTACTTCAACAACATTCATTTGTAATTTTAATTTTGGTTTCTGACCATTAGCCACTGTTTGCCAGAACACGTTTTCTGATACTCCCAAATCCCCCTGTTCTTTCTATTGGAGAGGCTTTGCTATTAATGTAGGAAAACAGTAGCAGCTTAGCAATTCTATCCCCTGTGGTAATTTTCATCTCTTTTTTACATATATCACAATTTTTAATTTCTTCTTTGAAATTCCCATAATACCTGAATGCACAATGAATCCTTGGGAAATCAACTCACTTCTTCCCAAGATCATTCCTACTGTCCCTGAAGGCAAAGGAACATGAATGTCAGTGGTTATTTTGTAACACTGAATTTTGGGGGAATAGGGCAAGAGGTTTAACTGTGGCCAATAAGAACAGTGCTCCCTTCAGTAGTGTGAATGAAATCAGCAATACTTAGCTGTAGGTTTTCTGCTTGCTTGTTATCTCCTGGCTGATCAGAGGGGAATCACTTGGGTTTGTTTGTTTGTTTGTTTGTTTGTTTATCTATAGGACCTTGAGCTGGCAGGCCTCCTGTTTTGTTCTCTGACAACAAGAAATTGCCTTGGACATCTCTCCTGGATCTGCACTCTTGGGTACAGTTGAGATGTGGACCATCTGTTACCACAAAGGCCACAAACTCCAGGAAGCCTTGGTGTTCTTTTAGAGAACCCCTTGCTACCAGAAAGGGCTTCTTCATTTCTCAGGTGGAAAGTACTGTAATTCTCACAGTTTACACACCAGACATTTTGAGACCTGGCTTGAAAAGTACCGTATTTCTCACAGTTACCACACCAAATATTTTGAGTTCTGAGGCTTTTAGAGGCTTGGTCACAATTTCTTTGTAAATGGCTGAATTTACTGCAATTCAAACACCAGTCACGTCACTATTATAGACCTCTAGCTATAGCTTGTCCTTGGAGATTGGCATGAGTCTCATGAGGACAAATATCAGTCATTTCCCTTATCACTCACCCACTGTCCCTGCCCATGCCATGAACAGTCTAATAACTTTTATATTCAGTATTCGGATTCTCAAATGCCAAGGTCTCTACCAACACGTCTTGCATCAGGGTCTGGTATGACTTTGTTTACAGCTGAAACTAATCTTTGCAAGATCTCTGTGAAGGCTTCTCCAGAGCCTTGTACAATCTTAGTAAATGAAGTAGATCCTTTCCCAGGCTCTTCGACTTTGTCCCAAGCTCTTAAAGGTACCATACAACATTGTTCTATAAAGGGATCATCAAATTGAATCTGTTCTTGTAGGTCAGAATACTGTCTTTCACCAAGAAATTGATATTTGACAATATTCATTCCCTTGATTTATTTTATTGCCCAATATTCTTGGTGTCTGCCCTCCACCACATTGACCATGATAATTGCTGACTGGCCTCTAGGACAGCTATTAACCCAAACCTTTCTAGTCTTGTGGAATAACTATTTTGGGGTAGCCCAGTAACTTAATGAATTATGTATTTAGGAAAAAACAGCCTCTTTAAAATGCCTCAGACCTATCATTTTGAGAGGATGTCACGTTATCTCAGTATAATCATGATCAGCATCATTAGCAAGCATGTGCTGCACAATTATTGGGAAAACTGATGGTCATTTTGTAATCCCAGGCCACCCCTCCTCTAGGAGCACGGTTGGCCCAAGATTAACTCTTTCTTTATAAATGGGCTGTTTTTCTTTGCCTCCAGGCAACACAACCAGCTCCCAGCCCTGTCCAGGGGCAGTGGGAAGGGTTTGAAACCAAAAGTGCCTGACACTGGGTGGAGTCCCATCTGTCTTTTCGTCTAGTTTGCTTCTCTCTTTCATTCTACAGGAAGCTCCTGGTCTATTGCTCAGTCACCAGGTCTAAGTCCGCTCTTCCTCCCTTTTCCGGCAATATTTGCTTCCCAAGAGCTTCCACCTTTACCCAGAACGTTTCCAGTTGCACAGCCAATTCTTCAACCCTTTCACAAATGAGAGAATAGAGTGACCCGTTTGGCTTTCCCATTTCATCCATTTTTCTTTTTTGGACCTCTCCATATCCATTTGCAATTTTTCAAACTTCTTGACTATTCTCCCAACTTTTTTTGAGACAGAATATAGGAAGAAGAAGGGAAAATAGAAAATTCCCTCTGGGAGCAAAGCAGGGCAGGAAAGGCAATAAACTTCTTGCTGACATTCTGAAATTGAATATCCATTCCTTCACAATCTGCCTCTTTAAATGTCTCTTCTATGCCACTAGAGACCAAGTTTCCCCTTCTGCTTAACCACACATCTGGGTGCCACTTATAGCTGGGCTTTGGGGTTATTTTTATTGTGTTTTTACATATACCACCCTTCTCCACTCCAGTCTTTTCTAGCACCCCGACACTAGCTAGGTGATAGAAAGAAGGTTAGAGAGAAAAGGGGCATAGATCTCTGTAGACTACTTCTTGTCAATTAGGGGCATCAAGTTCCTTAGGGGAAGGAACTTGTCCAGTCTTTGTCAGCAGAATATCCCCAACCAGCAAATCCAACAACACAACAAACAGCAAAAGCAAAAGCAGCAGGAGGTGCCCACAGCAGCAGCAAGGAGAGCAACGGTGGCCACAGGTCCTCTTTGGTCTCTTGTATTGCTAGCCTCTCAAGAGTTCTCAGAATTGCAAATATAAACTATCTGCAGCTGTCTCTCATAGTGCAAGAGACAAATCATAGTTAGTGTCTGTGGACAATCTGAAGCAACCCATATCCCACACCTGGGATTTAAAAAAAAAATATATACTCACGTAACAAAACTGGGTTTTTTAAGAAACCAAAATTCTACTCAATATTACTACAGTAATATCCAGATTTATTCTACAGTGGTCTGATAGGATACAAGAAGTTATATCAGTTTTCTCTAATATGTTGAGACTTGCTTTTTGTTCAAAATGTGTGTTCAATACACACATTTTTTTTTTCCTCAGAAAGTTCCAAAGGCATCTGAAAAGAAGTTATATTCTTTTGTGTTTGGTTTAAATGTTCTGTATTTTTTAAATTTTTTATTTAACTTTTATTAATTACACTTTATTCATTTTGTATCCCCCATAAGCCCCTCCCTCCTCCCCTCTCAGTCCCCCCCCCTTTCTGCATGCATGCCCCTCCCCAAGTCCACTGATAGGGGAGGTCCTCCTCTCCTTCTGCCTTTTGATTTATAATGTTAGTCAACTCTGATATTTCTGTTTAGTTTTTGTCTGGCTTGGCAAGAATGGGTCATTGAAGTCTCTCACTTCTGTAGGTGAGTATCAATATGTAATTTAAGCTGTAGTCGTGTTTCTTTTACAAACTTGGGTATCCATGTGTTTGGTGCATGGATATTAAGAATTACAATGTCCTCTTGATTGATTTTCCTTTGTTGAGTATGTAATGCCTTTTTCTACCTGTTTTAATTAGTTTGGTTTCAAATATATTTTTCATATATCAAAATGGCTACATCAGCTTGCTTCTTAGGTCCGTGTGCTTGGAATATCATTATCCATCCTTTTACCTGAGATGATATCTACCCTTGATTTTAAGCTATGTTCTTGGATGCAGCAGAAGGATAGGTCCTGTTTTCACATCCTTTCTGTTAGTCTGTCTCTTTTTATTGGGGTATTAAGACCATTGATGTCAAGAGATATCAGTGAGCAGTGTTTATTGATTCTTGTAATTTTGTTGTGGTGGTGGTGGGGGGGGGTTTCCCTCTTTTGACTGACTTGTCTGGGATTATTCATTCCTTGTGTTTTCTTAGGTTTGGTTAACCTCTTTAGGCTGGCGTTTTCCTTCCAATGCTTCCTGCAGGTCTGGATTAGTACAGACGTTGCTTAAATTTGGTTTTTATAGTAGAACATTTTATTTTCTGCATCTATAGTAATTGAACATTTTGCTTGGTCTAATAGTCTGGGCTGGCATCTGTGGTCTCTTAGAGTCCGCTGCATAGCAGTGCAGGCCTTTGCCACCTCTAGAGTGTCCATTGAGAAGTCAGGCGTAATTCTAATAGGTCTGCCTTTTTCCCATTAGTATTCTCACATCCTTCTGTATGATTAATGTTTTGATTATTTTGTGCTGAGGGGACTTTAAGGGCTTCAAGTTCTAGGATCTGCCACTTAGGAATGGGGTTGGACCGTTTAGGTGGGGCAGGCTGAGGGGTCCACAGGTGGGGAAAAAGCAAGGTGTTCCACCAAGAACTGCTTAGTCTCCCGGGAATCCAGAGAGTGAGGAGAGGCCTCAAAAGATAGACTGCTTCAGAGCTGGTGATGAGGCTCAGGGTTTAGAGGGGAGGAGTGGGGTGTAAAGATCCGAAGCTGGCCTCCCTTCTTCGGTGGGCTTCACTGGTGGGTTCCCAGAGAATTCCTGCTGGAGTTGGGGTCTGGGATCACAGGATCAGTGGGCAGATGGTTGGAGGAGAAGGTCTATGTGGTCAGTTGGAGATGGGGGCGGAGAGGAATGGGAGGCCTCGGCAGGTGGCCTGCTATGCTGCAGAGCTAGAGATGAGGCTAGGGGATCAGACTTGTAGGAATGGAGGGAGGGGGGGCCTACAGGAAGCCCACTTGTCTCACTGACTGCAGCGACCTTTGGGTTTCCAGAGAATGCCTGCTGGAGTTGGAGCTGTGATAAATCTGCGATTGGGGTGGTGCTTGGGGGAGAGGATCTACGTGGCCCATTGGAGGTGGGGGCAGAAAGGAAGAGAAGGTGCAGGAGGTATTCTGCTACCCCGCTGGGATAGAGACTGAGGTTTGGATTTGGGAAAACAGAGGGAGAGGGGAATATATGCAGTTACCCAATCTGCTTGTCTGGCTGGTGTGATTATAGTGTGTGTGTGTGTGTGTGTGTGTGTGTGTGTGTGTGTGTGTGTGTGTGTGTGTGTGTGTGTGTAACTCAGAGAATTTTTATGAGTAAGTTTTCTCCTTCTACCACATGGGGCACAAGGATCAAATTCAGGTCATCTGGCATGGCAGCAGGTGCCTTTTCCTTCTGAGCTATCCTGTCAGCCTGTTGCAGGAATTTTTCACAATTTTCACTGATTATTTATCACACCCCATGCAAAAACAGAAAGATAACATATTTAAAAGTTAGTTAATGTCTCTTTATTACTAGTAATGAGGGGGGAAATGCTACAAGAAAGAAAATCAACTAGAACATAAAACTGAACCAAGAACCTACACAGCAAATCTTGTTTTCCATTGTCTATAGAACTTGCTCTAGAATAGACACAATTCAGAGACGTGAGACAATCATAATAGGCCTAAAAAAAATTGAAAGTACATGGAGTACATCCTCTGCCTATACAGGGACTCAAACTAGATATCAGTAACAAAAGAAAAATATCTTCAAACACTTGCTAATTAACGTCAAATGCTTAAATATTCTTCCATTAGTCAAGGCGGAGCTCCAACAATCGTATTGAATGAAATTCAAATACAACATCCAAAGTTTAGGGTGTAGCCAAGGCAGGACTGAAAGAGAATTTTCAGCACTAATGGTTACAGAAAAAGCTTCAAATCATAGTTTCTAACCGAAGAAATGAGGAAATGAGGACAGCATATTCTGAGAGGCAGCGGGAATATACACTTTTTATTTAACTTTTATTAAGAACAGAAATCTGTGGAGACATAAGCCATTAAAACAGACCCAAGTCTTCCAAAAACATTTTTAATTGATAAACCTCTGGAAAGGCCGATGACAAAAACAATAAGGCACATGTTAAGGTCAGAAGAAATGGGAACTATAGCAAAGGGTGTAGCAGAAGGATAAAACAAACAACTTCACTGTCAAAGGATTAGACGAAATAAGCCAGGGGCTACAGAAAACACAAACTACTGCATCCCAGTCAAGACAAATGAATAAACTTGCCAGCCCTATGTTTATTAAGTAATTAAATGGGTTATTATGAGTATCCAATCCAGAGCTATTTAAGGTATTGGTGGTTTCAGAGATTATTATCAGAGTCAAAGAATTAACATCAATTTTAAACAACCTTCTCCAGCAGACAGGAAAGGAAGAATGGCCTTCAGCTTTATTTATGACACTAATATCACACTGATTCCAAAACTGATAACACATGAAAAAACAGATTAGTGTCTTTAATAAATTTTACAATGCAATAATCCCAAATAACCTACTAGTAAGCTAAACCCAGCAATGAATAAAAGTAATTATATGTTGTAACTAGAGCTTATTCTACATGCAAGGCTGGTTCAAGATTTGGACAGTCAAAATTTCTATATTAATAATTAATAGGCTTAAGAAAAACATGATTATATCAACTGTGAATAACATGTATGATAAAATGTCATATCCATTTATAACGAAAATTGTCAGCACTTAGGAATAGAGCAAGTCTTCAATCTTCTGAAGATATTTTTCAAGAAGACATCAGTCTAACATTGCAATGTGGAATACTGAAGATCCTCCTCTGATACCAAGAACAAGGCAAAGGTGTTCATTCTTACAGAAAAAAAAAATACTAAACATTCTATTTCCTGCAATAAAGAAGATGAACTAAAATGCTTGTATTGAAAAGGAAAGAAATGAAAGTGTGTTTGTTCATGTCAAGACTGTCTAAACAAACTCAATACAGGATTCCTAGCTCAATTTTACCACTATGTAGCAAATGAATGCAAAAAGAACTTGAAAAAGAAACATGATTTATAACTTCTTTACCTTCTTGCAAGTTAGAATTGTTTTAAAATATTTTAAAATGTTTTAAAAGATTTTAATTTAATAAATGGAACAATCCAGTTGATTCTCTAAAATATATACAATGTCAAGAAAAAAGTATCTAGATTTTCTGGAATATTATTTTGAAGGTCAGTTGACAAATTTTCCATTAATAATGAAACAAGCAATTTCATCACATGCTTGTCTGATTTTATAATCATCAACTTGTCATTAACAATCCCCCTTTTACATGTTGTAAAAATTTACATGATTACAGTTGGCTTGCTATTTTATGATTCTCTTCATTTCTTGAGTATTCTATAATATTGGCTATAGGAACACTTTAATTAACATTAAACTGCTTTGGAAAAGCAATGAAAATTAGAAACTGAAATAGAAGTATAATGAAAAATTTACTTCATTTTAGAAACCTGTTTGCATGAAGTTCATTGATGACATTTTCAATTTAGTATATCATAAAACTGTAAAAGACTGGGTTTTAAATAAACCTTAAAGAGGTAATTTTTATTAATTTTTTGAGGATTTCATGTTGTATTTTGATGGTACTCATCCTTTCCCTACTCCTCCCATATCCACTCTATTTCATATACCTTCCCAACTTTGCCTCCTCATTTATTTTTTTCAAAACTACCAAATCCTACAACTGCTGCCTGTATATTTTTAGGTGTGTGATGATCACTGAAGGTTACAAGACCAGCCAATATTATCTCTAAAAAAAGTTAACTCTCTGTCACCTGAAAGCTATCAACTATCAATAGCTCCTCTGCTCTGGATGGAACTTTGTGCTCACCTTCCCCCTCCATGCTGGAATTTTGTCTGGCATAAGCATGAAGAGGTCTTTTGGATGCTGTCACGATCTCTGTAAGTTCACAATTACTTCTGCCCTATTGTGTGTGGAAAACCCTGTTTCCTTTGTGATCATCCATTGACTGATGCTTTCAAATCTTCCTGCCTCCTCTTCCAAAAAGGAAAAAAACTTTAAAGATTTCATCATTTTTGTGATACCATTTTTATACTTCAAAGCGTTTTGCTTTAAAATGAATCATTTTGATGATGTATCTGTTGTTCTTGAATATTTATTGGGGAATTTTAGGATGCTAGCAAAGTAAAGTGTCTGGATCAGAAAATCAATTTGTTTTCTATAGCTATCTTGAAAATTAGCATAACAGTGGCAACTTAAAAGAAAAGAGATTTAATATCTATAGTTCCTAAAGCCATAAGTCTGGGATCAGTGTCACCGGAATGAAAGTGTCCTCCCTTCAGCAGCTCTTGGAGGAGAATCCATTCTGATTTCCAGTGTCTGCGACATCCCTTTTTATGCCACACCACCCCAATCTGTCTCCATAATTCTGTTGCCACCTCCACTCTGTGTATACAGAATCTCCCTCTGCCTATTTCATATAAAAAATATTGTGGATGAATTGGGGCCCACCCAGACCACTCAAAATAATCTCACCAAAATAAGACCTTTAGTTTAGTCCTTCCTACAAAGATCCTTTTCTTCCATCCATGGAGCCCACAGGTCCCAAGGATCCAGAACTGATGTTTTTGAGTGTCTATTTTTACCTACTAAGAAGGTCATTAAGCATGGCATGGTTTGAGCTCTTCTCTATTTAATGTGACATTCAGCACAGATGTGCAAGTGGGTGGGTACTTTAGAGAGATTAAGAGTCCTTTTTCTTTTGCTGCTGTTCTCACAGGCCATTTTCGGTGACCTTTCAGCAAAAAAAAAAAAAAAAAAAAAATATGGACCTAATAATGATGAGTAGAAATTAAATACATAAGCTGCTAAGTGCAAGTAAGTTCTATTCCTGAGGTTCACAAATACACTTGCCTATCAAAATCCATTTGCAGATAAAGACAAAAAAAATTTATCAATAGCTTCAGAAAATACTCAGCTTCATTGATAATTAAGAATATAAGAATATACAAATACAGTTCATAAGGTCTCATTTTTTTTGCTTTTTAATATTGAGTAAGACAACAAACATTCATTCAGTTTTAACAAATGCAAACATGTCCTATAAGCTTTAAATCTTCTGTACAAAAGCAATGATGTACCACAAGGGCTGGGGTTGTATCTCCCCAGAGAGCACTTGCATGGCATGCAAAAGTCCTTGGCTTGCATATAGAAAATGAAATGAAAACAAACTACAAAATAAAAAACACCATGAGAGGTTCTCACCTGATGCCTTCATTGATTGGTTTCTCCATCCTTTCTCCAGCCTCCCAAGGTCTTTATAAATCATCAAGTGAAAAAGGTGCAATCTTACACATTAGTCTTCAACACTGATAGATATTTTCTACTTATGACTTTGTTGTTGTTTTGTTTTGTTTCGTTTTTCAAGACAGGTTATTCTGTGTGTAGCCCTGGCTGTCCTAGAAGTCCCTTTGTAGACCAGACTGGCCTCAAACTCACAGATATCTGCCTGCCTCTGCCTCCTGAGTACAGGGCCTTTCTCTGCCTGGCTCAATAATGACCTTTTCATGCTATATGCATGAACATTCTAAAGTCTCCTTAGAGAAATACAGAAAATATTAAAAGTGTGTGTGATCGACCCCCATCCTCACTCCTTGCCATATATGGCAGGTGGGAGAGTTGGTCCTGGAGTCATGAGAGGAGGAGAGCTGTCCCTGCCCCTCACCTGATCAGCACAGTAGAGCTGGCCCTGGAAATGGGGTTTGCAGTTAGCCACCCCCAAGGATGTGAACACAGAAGAGCCAACCCTGTCTCTTGTCTGCTAGCCAGTGGTGTGGATAATGGAAAGATGCTCCCCCCTCCCCACTTCATCTCTCATCATCTATGGCAGGCAGGAAAGCTGGTCCTGGGGTCATGAGAGTGGCCATCTCTCTCTCCAGCTGCAACACTCTGGAGAACAGGGCCTGCATCTCTTCTGGGAAGCAGGGTAGAGCTGGCCCTAGTTGCAAAGGTTGCTGGTAAGCCAGCCCAGAGAACATCAGAATGGGAAAGCTGGCAGGCTATGCAGCTCAGATACCTCTCATGCCCAGATCCAGAGCTTTAAGTTGGCCTACCCCAACATCTACCTCATCAATGAACTACTGAAGTTCATGAAAGCCCTACAGATCTAAAACTATAGTATCTCCATGACCAGGGCAACAGGATATCTGAGCGGAGTCCCAGTGAGGTTCCAGTATCAGAAGCCAAAGGCCTCACACCAGACCAATGAGTCAATACAATGAACATTTGTAAGGAAAGAAATTTGGACAAAAGGATGTACCATGGGCACATTGTGACACGATTACAGCTTCCAAAATGAGATTTTTGCTGTTGTTGCTCTCTTGGAGACAAGGTTGCAAGGGGAGAGGGGGGTATTAGGGGAGGGGGAGATGACTGGGATTGGGTTGCATTATGTGAATTCCACAAAGAACCCATAAAAAGTTTTTTAAAAGTATACTCGAATTTTTTTTAAGTGTGTGGGATGATAGCCGCTAAAATAGACTCAACTCGAAGTCTAGAAAAATTGAAAATTTGAAAGAATAAGTATTAAATTTTCAGCAGTTAAATTTCTTTATAAAGTTTATAGTATTCTTTATGTATCAAAAGGATCATTATAACCTCAACTTTTATTGATAAAATTTAAATGTTACTTATTCTATTGTATACAACCCCACTTATCTCAAAATATCTGATATTATTTTACTCACATCTGATGTACATACTAGGATCAAAATTTAATTCTACTTTTCCTGAAATGGAGAACATGTTTTGTCTGAGCTCTATAGCACTCACATTCAATTTTAACTTACAATTCTCAATATATTCTATTACCATTAAAGAATAATAGAGTATGCCTGCAGCTAGTTTAATACTTTTAAATTCCTATAGATCACAATGGAAGACCGTGTTACCCAGCATGCTTTACATTTCAAAGGTTGTGGGCTGTTAACATTGCACTTTTATTAAAATTCCCATTAATTTTTTTTTGCTGTCAACCTTAATGTAAAATTACTTTATCATTTTTTTTACAGAATAAAAGGATAAAGAATATACCATCTTATTTCCAACTAATTATCTAGACAAACATGGAGAAAGAAACTTAGAAAAAGTCAACTATGTTATAGCTTAAGAATAGCCAATTTACAACTATTTTAATACTGAAATGATAGTTGTGTAATCATGTAATCATCGGTTCCATAGTCCTTCTGAATGTGCCAAGAATTGTGTTGGGCACCAGTGACCGAGCAGTGAGCAAGACGAATTCCAGTCCACAGGAGACAATCATTCTCATAGGAATGACAAGCAATAAAAATCATGAGTCGTGATAAAATGTAATTACTTCCCCTCCTCCAAAAAAAAAAAAAGACTTAACTAACATCTAAAGAAAGGATGGAAATTAAGCAGAACATGAAAAGTAGAGAAGGCATTCCAAGAATAGAGCATAGCATGTAAACCAGCCCTGAGGCAAGGAACTGTGGATGAGACTTTAGAGAGGTAGAGAACAGAAGGAGAGGGCACAGCATGAGGCTGGGCAGGGCTGGGGACCAGGTCCCAAAGTCTCCATAAATCAGGACTATGACAGTCATCAAACTAAACTTGCCTACACACTATAGGGCTGTTGTGTTCTGAAAAGCTCTCCTTAACGTCTATAGGAGAAACAACCAAACCTAAGCACAACTAAAACTAAGCACAAGGCAGTGAAGGAGAACAGGGAAGCCATGCTGGGGACCTCGCTGGGATGAGCACTTTCATAGGCAGAGACAGGTGTTCATAGTGTTTGGAAATCTGTGCTGGAAACAGAAGTTGGCCATAAATGGGATGGAGCACCTCGAGCCTTGGCTGGGAAAGGGGCAAAGGTGACCTTTAGGTGGCTCACCCCGAAGGAACTGTTGTTTACTGACGGGAAAGGCACTGCAGGAAGAACCCTGTTGACTGAGAAGTCTGCAAAATATGACATCAGAAAACAGATGTAACTCAACCTGGATTTTCAAAAGATCTAGGATGAAATATTAATTTATCTTCCAAATTGTAATCTGATTTCAGTAGTACATTTGAGCATATCTTCTTCAAAGAAACATAGGTTCCTTTTTTTTTTTTTTTTTTTTCAGTGCTGGAGACTGAACTCTGACGGTGAGGTTGGTGGTTCTGCATGCCACAAAGATAGACTCTCTGATAGTCTCCTTCAGAGATACACAACTTTACTAAGTATATAGTGTTGCTTTATGATAGCTACCCAGAACATTATCGACCCTATTCGTATTTTTATAATATACATGCCTTTTAATAACTGTCATAATAAGGAATACTGTAATTACCACTCTTATATAGCTCTGTATTTTTGTGAAATTTAGAGTCAACAGGACTATGTGAAGTATATGCTTAGTGCCTACAGAGAGAATTAAATTAATTCATCACTTATAGACATGAAGTGGAAAACAAGGTAAGTTGGCAGGACTGTTTGCTTGTTGTTTGTTTCATAACCAGCTATAAAGATTTTTCTTGCAATCTTAAATATTTTAAAACTGCTAGTAGGAGCATCATATCAATTTCAACACTGAAAATAAAATCTCTCAGTTTATAGGATGACACAGTCAGAATTTGTCAGGAATAAGAACAGTCTAGCGGTTATGAAATCCCATGCCTTTCCTCCCTTTTAAGCCCTATGATTTCCATGGAGAATGTCCAGACTGTGAGTTCAGCTCAGTGGAGGAGTGCTTGCCTGTAAGTATGAAGCCTTGGAGTTGCTGTGGAACAGCAAAAGGGGAAGCATCAGACTCATAAGGAAGCATGAGAGCTATGGACTTCTAGAAACCCACCTTCATCTCCCATCTTGCTCTCCTTTAAGCCACACCAGAGTTAGTACCTGTTAACGCTTATTTTCTGAAAATCAAAAGAAATCATATTTTTCTAAGGCTAGATCTTTGAAAGTAACATCCAGACCAGAACCCCAGGAAACAGAGAAGCATCAGATGAAAACTATCCCCTCAGGGTGATGCAAGCCCTCCTTTATGCTTTCCTACAAAATGCTTCAGCAACAACAGAATGACTTGTGGGACTGTTAGCTCCTTCGAGAGTCCTGCAGGTTGCTGGGTGAGGAGGAGTGTGGGACTCATTGAGAGATACCAGCCAGACATTGAAACCCTCTGCCTCCTGCAGTCTACATGCAGACTGGAAATTGAAGAGATGTCTCAAAAATATCATCTCCTCCTTTGCCTGGTGGGATATCTTTATCCTTGAGCAATTTCTCCAAATGACAGCCTTCAGTCTCTGAAAATGTAAAATTGCCTTTCGAGTCAACGCAAATGAGGACTAAATCCATTCATTTTTTTTTCTCTCCGGATTCTCATTCGCTTCTAGCTGTAGGAATTGTCAGAAATGCAGGACTGATGAAAAGTGTGTAACCATATTGCCCAGATGTTCAAGTTGTCACAGAGAGCAACTTTGTTGTTGTTCTTGAGTTCAGTGTGAGCAAAGCTGAGCTGTGGAAATGATCAGGTCTAGAGTTCTCTGACAGATATTTCTTATTCTGAATGATTTTTCATTATTTTTCTTTTGAGTTCTAAAGAAAATACCAAAACCTACTCAGATTTGATCTGTTTTTCAGAACCTTGTTTTTGCCATTACTAGCCATGGAGAAGCATGATTGATAGGCAGTACAGGACTCTGGTCTTTGGTTTGTTGTCACTTGTCTTTGTAACTCTTAGGACAGTCAAGACTGATAGGAAAGTATTCTAAACTCTCAATGGCAGAATACAAACTGCAGCAGTCAGAGACCTTGGAAAATATAACGGAGACCTGTCAAACATGGCTAGCTGACAACAAAGAGGAAGTGCACTCACCAAAGTGTGTCTCGAAAGAAAACCAATGATCTACGTCGGGAGTAACCAGGAAAGCAAACAAACAAACAAACAGCAACGAACTGCTAGGAAATACAAATCTAATGTTTCTTTTATGATGATGAGCCAACAGAAAAAGATGAGAAATGAGTGAAAATATCCAAGTCTGTTGATATGAAAACACCACTCTGAATGAAATGAAGAGAGCATTCATTCTCAATCCAGACATGAATGACCATGCCTAGGAACATAACAGAACCAGGTTAGTCCAAACAGCACGTTTCAATATGGTAAACCTTACCTGACTTTTTTTTTTTTTTGCACTTACACAGTAGAACAGAGCTACAAGTCAAGATATTTTTCAAATACGTTGGAAGGATGGATGTCAGTTAGGCAGGTTACAGCAAAGTGGAAGAATGTCTCCTATTGATCTCAGATGCTCTCTGATGACATTCTTAGCTTTTGGGTTGGTAGAAGATAGTAGTTTGTGAATACAACATTGCAAAAGGTTTTACTGATAGTTGCATGGATGGTAAGTCAGGCACCTGTGGGAAATGAATGGCTATGCAGCAACAATAATTTGGCTCTGGATCAACAACATTCCTGCTCTCAAGGATCAAAAGACATTAATCTGCCAATTAGCCTTGTAGCCTCTTTAAAACAGGTGTGGCTCTTGCCTAGGTCCCTCCCAAACTTCAAGTCATTTAAAGTTTTCCCCCCTACCAAAACAAACAACTGTAGGGAAAATTAAGTAAAGGTTGCCGAATACAAAAAAATAAAATAAAATAAAAAATTAGAGAACACAGTTTTTAGTTCAACTACTTACAGAAAGTCATATGAGATAGCTTCCAGCACAGCTCTGCTAGAAATCACAAGGGGAATGAATTACTCTCTTCTCCCAAATGTGTGCCATTCACACCTAAGCGTTGTTGTTTTTTTTTTTTTTTTTTTTTTTTTTTTTTTTTTTTTTTTTTTTTTTTCAAAGCGGTTCTGAGGTAGCTTACAAGGCCAAACATAGTAAGCTATAGTGAGTTCATGAAGAAAAGGAGAAAAGGGGAACCACAGGCAATGCTAATTGAACAAGTAGAGTCTAGTATCTGAATGACAAAAAAAAGGTCTGGTACATTCTTCTCGAAGTCAATGACAGGCTTGATTCTGAATATCCTAAGAGCAAGGCAAAATCTGAAGGCTGACCGAGTATGCTTGATAGTGTCTACAAGGTAAAAGCGAGAAAGAAGCAGACAGGAGCAAAAGCACACACCTTTGATCCTAGCATCAGGAGGCAGGAGGAGACAGATCTCTGGGAGCTGAGGTCCATTCTGATCTACACAGTAGAGTCCAGAGCAGCCAGACCTACAGAGCAAAACCTTACCTCAGATATAAATTAATAAAAAATAAATTTTCTGTAAAAAACAACAATACAGTATCATCTGCCCCAGGAGTGCTCACGAATAAAACATGTGTCACACAATAAAACTCAAAGGGTGTGCCTGAGAAAAGCTATACAGATATACCTTACGCTACATTTCAACAGGAAAAATAGAGGATACAGTATATGAATCACATGAATATAGATTTACCTGTAAATGGATAGCCTAGAACCTTACAGAGTGTTGCTTAACATATCACAGACATTTTTGCTGTTATTTTCGTGTTTTGTGGCTATCACCATGGTGATTTGACTGTCTGTCAATATCCACATTGGTAAGGTTATCCAGGCTATGAAGGAGGGTGAGATTCCTTTCCCAAACAGAACACTGGTATAAAGCCCACCTTGCAAGGAGCACACAGAGTATAGCCAACCCCTCCTCACTATTTGTTTATTTCACGGTGATATTTCTGAACTTGAGTCTGAATGCCTTTAGGCTGGAAATTCATTCTCCAGTTTGCCTGTCATTCCTTCCTACTTCTGGCCGTGGTCTTATTTACATTCTCAGTGGAGCCTCTCTAGAAATTTGAGTTTGAGACCCTTGGTATGGGACTCGGTAAAACAAACTGTTTCATAAACTTCATGTCTGCTCCTCTCTAGCAGCTGCTTTGAGGAATACCAAAGGAACAATGACTCCACTTCCAGGCAGCTGAATATGTTGGGGAAGATAATAGCAAAACACTTAAGAGTGTATTCTACGACCGTAACAATAACTGTTCTATAGATTTTATGGCTCTTTATATTTTAGCAATCAACTTCACATTCATCACTGCAGTTGTCTCTTCCAGGAGTCCCGTGAAACAATCAAACTAGGAATTATGACTCAGATTTTTTTTTTTTAGACAAAAACTCTGATTTCCAAAATTGCCAAATCACCTTATCTTAGGGCACAGTGTTCACAGCTTCATACCACGCACAGGACCATACAAAGAGACATTTCATAAATATTTTAACAAGTAATATTGAAGAGAATGCTTGACAATATCCACTTTGACTCATAAAAATGGGTGATTAAAAGATTACAGATTGGAATGATCATAATGAGCCACAAACACTGTACAATACTCTAAATTTGTGAACTAGAGAAAAGCATCATACTAAGTATAACCCTACCCTATATGCTTTTAATATATAGAAAATGTTAAAAATAGAGGCCACCTAAAAATTTAGACGCAAATACGATAGTCCCAAAGTCTTCCTGAAAGGAATAGTGTTTACTCTTTTTCCCCAGAAAAAGTAAATTACTCAGGAAATACAACTCTAGAGTTCAAACCATTCAAAGACAAAAGAAAAAAAAATCAAGGCTATAAGTGCATTTATTGTAATATTCTCTTACAACAGAATAATATTAGAAACTGCCTTTGTGCCCTCTGACCAGAGCTAATTGAACTATGGTACATCTGTACATTTATAGAAGAAAAATGGAAATTTATATGCTAAATGGGTAATTTTTAGTCATCTCTGCAAAGTGAATATGCATTATATATGTTTGCGTGTTTCTATATGTATATAGTCTACATATGCAAACACAGGTATTTTTACAGAAAGTTACCAATATTTACTTGTACACATGAATGCATTCTTTTTTAAGAGTCAGTCGTACTTTATTTTATGTGTGTGGATGTTTTGCCTGCATGTATGCCTGTGCACCACATGCGTGTACTGCCCATGGAAGCCAGAAGAGGGCATTGGATCCCCTGGAACTGAGTTACAGAGAGTTGCTCCCTGCTGTGAGGGTGTTGAGAATCAAACTCAGGTGCTCTAGAAGACCAATCAGTACTCTTTTTTTTTTTTTTAAAGGTGCACATAGAGTTTTATTGTTCTATCATGACAATTTCAGGTACATTCCAGGTGTTGTCACCATGAATTCTAATCTCTGATATCCTGAATGTTTTCATAAACAAGCAAGTAGATTGCTGGAAATTGATGGCATCATGAAGATGGATGATTTGATGTGGATGCCGATGGAGTAGATGCTACCCTTTCCTTGTATATTGGTAACTCTGATTCACCTACTGGTTTTGAGTCAGAATAGGTAGATGAACTGGATGAAAAATGAGGATAGCCAGGTTGAAAAGGAGAAGGCTCCGCTTGCATTTCAATACAACTGTTCCACAAGTGAGACACATCTCTGTGGTTTTGAGAAATAGAGGTTATAATGAAATTCACAGTGTTGTCATTTGCTTGAGTGTAGAGTCTCTGTGAGTCCATATGAAGAGAGGACACCTCCTTTAAGGGAGCAGGGCACTGTGCTAGCATTTCCTCAGGGGGTCTAAAGGAACTTGATGTTGCAAGAGGAAAGTCACCTCTCATCATATCCATTGTATCAGAACCTCCTTGGGAGACAGAAGGCTTCTGTCTCAGATATACATTTGAAACACGAGGGCCAGACAACAGATTTCTCTCACTGGTTCGGACAGCTACACCCAAACTGTGGTCATCCATGTTGCCCAAGTCTGGACTAAAGTGTTTGTTCTTGAAATCTGGAAGCGATGGAGCAGCTCCTCGAGAAGCCGTTTTAATCCCTATTCTCCTTTTCATTCTTTCTATAAGATGGGGACAGTCTCTCACAAAGTTTGGATTCTGATAAAACTGTAACTTACATGAGGCAGAGACTCCTTTTTCTTCAGCCAGAAAGTCAGGGAGAGAAGCAGATCTCTGGAAATTCTGTCTCATTTTTCTAAATCCATACAGATTAAGCTGTCGAACCAAACTCTTCATGCTATCGGTTTCAAATATTCTGAAGGGGGCCTTTCTTTCCAACACTTCCTTCTTGAAGAGTTCTTCATTAATCACGATGTAAGTCCCATCTTCATCCCACCAAATAGACTTAAATTTGTCACTTCCCACTATTTTCCAAAGTTTTCTGGGGAAGGTCATAGAAAACAAATTACTGTCTTCATCTGGTTCTGAGGCACAGAGGGTATGAGGTGGCCTCTTTATCAAGAATCGCTGAGCCAACACCTGAAAGGCACTTTCCTCAATAATAGCCCATAAGTCTGAGTCCTTCTGACCCGTGTTGTCACACAGAGGATGACTGGAAGAGGGTTCTGAATCCGTTGGTAGATCATTAGGGGAAACATCCAGTGTTTCTGAAGGGGCCTCAGCCATATCCTGCACGCTTTACTTACAGACTTCCCATCTGAATGGCTTTGTATTCTGCAGCTTTTATTGGCACTGCAGTAGTCCTACACAGATGGAAGTAAGTGATGACACATAAAGGCAGTCAATCTGATAGCTATGACATCATAAAATGACTTAGGGTTCCTGGTGATCACTGCATAACATTATGCCAAAAGTGTTCCTGTCCTATGCAAAAATGTTCCCAGTAAAGCAAGGGTAGCCCCTGACTTACTGAGGATTATTTCAAAAATCTCATTCCTAAAGACACTTTTCCCCTTTTAAAATTAGACTTAATAGTATTTAAAAGAGGTTTTTATAATTTTAAATATACTTTGATCATATTCTTTCCCCAAGTCTTTCCAGATCTTCCTTCTCCTTACCCACCCAACTTTGAGTTCTTTCTTAAGAAGGAAAAAAAAATCACAAGCAAAGGAACAATATAACAAACCCCCAAAAGTATGAAAAACAAAATAAAACACAAACCAAAAGGTAAAACAAAACAAAACAAACAATAAAACCCCATCAAACTGTAACCAAATAAAGTCATACCAAAAAAAGCTGTAGAGTCCATTATATCCTGGTCAACAACTGAATATGAGGCCTGCCCTGGTTTGGTTGATATACCAAGTGTCTCTCCATTAAAGACAAGCACTTTTCCCTCTCCCAGTAGGTATAAATGACAATTCACTTATTAGCAATTTCCCTAGTCCAACCAGTTCTTTTAAGCTCTGAGGCATCTTTCAAGCCCTTAAATGTTTAATTTTTATATATAATGTTCTCTCCAGCCCTAACATACTTGCATTCTTCGATTTATTTTATATATGTATAAGGGAATAAATAGCTGTGCATATACATACACTTAGCTATATTTGCAAAAGTGAGAAAAATGCTAGCAATATAAGTCAAAACTAATGAAAATGGTAACTCTGGATACAGAGTAGAGCAGATAGGGCAGAAGTGAGACCCTTATTAAGAGCAAACACAGCAGCGGGCACAGAGCCATCAGAGCATTAGATGCGTAACTCATCTCAAGAATGACTTGGTGCTGGTAGCCATGGTGGGTTGAAGAAAGTAGTTGGATAAGTGGACCTGTGATTGCCATGAGAGCATCCTGCAATGAGGTGAGTACCCCGAGGAGGTCAAACCCGCCATTCCTGCTAAAAAAAAAAAAAAAAAAAGGGTGCGGGAGGATCACTTTATGCATCCATCAGGCAGTAACTAGTCCTTACTTCCTGCGTCCATCTAGATGGCAGCGTGAAATGAGACTGTTTCACAAATAAATGAAGGAGGTTACAGACTGTGTCCTTACCACAGTTTTTATAAACCTAAAGTGTCCTGACCTCATCAGGTAGATATTAATTAACCCACTCCTGTTTACTGAGCAGGAAAAACGGATGATAGCGGAAGGGAAGGGAAGTAGATAAAAACAAAGAACCGTCTTTGAAAAACACGGAGTAAACGTGAGAATGGGGAAGTTATGGGACAAGTTAACAAAACAACAAACTGGTATTTTTCCTGGGCTGGAAGCTCAGGTGACTCTAGGCAAGGTGTGACGTGGAGGGATGGGAAGGAACGTGATTTACTGAGTGTACTACGCTACGGTTTTTAGCTTGGGTTTTTGTGGTTCTCCCAACAGTGCAGCGGGTGGGAGGCTCTCTCTGACTCTTAGGCCTGCTCTTGGGGCCCTTTGCCTCCTACTGGGCTGCCTCATTCCCCCTTGACATGAGAGCATGTGCCAGTCGTATTGTAATTTGTTATGCCATGCTCACTTGATATTCCTAGGAGGCTTGTTCTTTTCTGAAGGAAAATGGAGGCAGAGGAGGAGAAGGAGAAGGAAGAGGAGGAGGGAATCTTTAAGAGAGGGGAGGGGGTGGTGCTGGTGGTGATGATGATGGTGGTGGTGGTGGAGATGAAACTGGGAGGAGAGAAGGCAGGGAAAGTGCAGCCAGGATTAATATATGAGAAATTTTTTTTTAAATAGCAAGTAATAGAATATTCTCAACTGACTTTACTTTTTTGGATAACATCATTTTAATAAAAAACATAAACTTAGCCAACTAAGTAGCAAAAGTACTTGACTGAAAACAGGATTAAATATGCCAAGGTGAAACTGTAAGATTTAAATGATCAGAATCTTTTCAACAGGTGATGCTGAAATAATTTGACATCTGAAAGGACTGAACATGCCACAGCTGGAAGAAGGGATGGACGGAGAGAGGGAGGGAGGAGGGAGGGAAGAAGGGCAGGAGAAAAGGAGGGAGGGACAGAGGGACAGAAGGGGAGGAGAAAGAGAGAGAAAATATTGAAACACAGTTACTTGCTCCACAAAACTCACTAAAACTGCATCACAGACCTCGATGTGAAATGTGAGACTGTGAAATTCCAACAGATAACATGGAAAAAAAAAATCTAAGCAGCCTTAATTTTAGTGAAAGAGTTGACAAATGGGACTTCATCTCTGCAAAAATCATCCAAGAGAATGACAAGATACACTACAATCTAGAGGGAAAAACCTGTAAAAGACGTATATAATAAAAGGTGCACAAAACGTCCTAAAACTCGACAATAAGAAAAAAATCCCAATTTAAAAGAATTAAAAAACTAACACAGACACTTCACTAATGAATAAACAAAGGAAGTAAATGGAAATATAAAATGATTACATCATATTTCATCAGAAAAATGAAGATTAAAAGAGCAATGGGATGCTACTTACATGCCAAGAACAATGGCCCCATTGCAGAGCACTGACAAGAGCTAAGGGACGCCGCTAATGGTGCATCGCATCGTGTAGCGTTCTTAGATGTCAGCTATGATAGGAGGGCTCCAGGGGTATAGAAGTGACTCTGCTTTGTTGGTCTCCTTGTGGAGCTCCTGTCCCCTCCAGATATCAAATCTAGGCTCGGGGTTCCTGCAGAGACTAATGAATCAGAATCAACCAAAGACCATGCACGGAGAGGGCCTAGACACCCTACTCAGATGTAGCCAGAGATGACTCAGATGGTCATCTCTGTCTCCATGTAGGTTCCCTAGTAAGGGGAGCAGGGGCTGTCTCTGATATGGACTCAGTGGCCGACTCTTTGATCAACTACCCCTGGTGAGGTGGCCTAAGTAGGCCACCAAGAAAGAGGGTCCATCCAGTCCTGATAAGACCTGACAGGCTGGGGTCAGACAGAAGGGAAGGAGACTTCTACTCTCACTGGACTAGGGGAGGGACATGGAGTAGGAGAAGGAAGGAGAGTAGGATAGGGAGGGGTCGAGGGAGGGGGCTACAGCTGGGATACAAAGTGAATAAATTGTAATAAAAATTAAAA
Organism: Psammomys obesus; assembly: GCF_907164565.1. Classification (NCBI taxonomy): domain Eukaryota; kingdom Metazoa; phylum Chordata; class Mammalia; order Rodentia; family Muridae; genus Psammomys; species Psammomys obesus. Next base: position 33,073,796 of record NW_026593286.1, on the reverse strand, counting down.
AAAAAAAGAAGTGGCTCTTCTCTTCCCATTGACTGTGGTGGCAAGGCTTCAGAACGACTAGGGCTCTCACCCACTGCTGCTGAAAATTCAAAATATTATTGCCACTTTGCAATTCTAGGTGTACTCTTACCATACAGGCAGGACACTCCCAAGGAGTTGAAAACTTAGGTTTCACACAAAACCTTGCTCATGCACACTTTTGGCGGCTTTACTCAACTGCCAAAACTTGAAAGCAACCAAGGTGTCCCCAAGTGGGTGAGAGGATTTGGTATTCCAAACATTTTGAAAGTGACAAAATGAGGAGATGGTGGAGAAAAAAAGGGGGCGATGGTTTCAGGGCTGATGAGAGTGGAGGGTGACAAGGGCTGTGTGGGATGGTGGAAGCATCCTGGGTGAGACCATGTTTGTATCTTAATCCATAGGAAGGTGCAGAAATCTCAAGTGTGCTTCTGCAGGTCACCAGCAAGGGACGATAATGATGGACTGGCTGTGGGCACAGTGGCAGAAACACACAAGACAGCTCTGTGCCTTCCCCTGTATGAAGAGTGTAAAATGGCTCTAAAAATCTATTTTTTAAAGTAAAAAAAAAAAAAAAAAAAAAAAACTTGTCTGATTGGGCCTTTTATAATGATCCAAAGCAAACACTAGCAGTTAGTTAGACCTTACTGTGTCTTAAGTGGGTGTGTAAAATTTGCCTGGATGTAATCTTCTGCTGTTTGTCCATTGCTAGAGGAAGCCAGAAACTTGTGTTATATGGATGTTTATGGGAGGATCAATTTAATGTCACCATGTCTCTTGTCACCCAGTTCAGTGGGTTTTGCTTGTGTGAAAGTCTGCGCAAACTGTTGACAACAAAGAAGACTCACAAAAATCATCTAGAGAGAGAAGTAACGTATGTAAACTTCAAGGGTAACTAGAAATGTGAGCTCCATATATTGATGTCAGGGGCAAGGCAAAGGGGGAAATGTTACATGGAGAAACTGAAAAAAAAAAAAATCTGATAGAAGAAAATTTACCAGGAGTTCAAGATTAAGTGACTTCAGTACAGGCATCCCGTCAAGCACCCAGCAGCTATAGAGATTTTCAAACATACTTACTTAATGTTCAGTTGCTGAGTCTACCATTATCTTTTAGACTGTCTAAAGAGAAATATTTTTCATCTTGTCCCCTGTGTTTTAAAAAGACACTTAAAAAGTAAATACTTATATTAAAAAAAAAAAAAAAAGTTTACAAAATTGCTAACAGCCACGCACCAGGAAGCTGAACTTTCAGATAAACTTCAACGTGACAGGGGGACCCCAGGGCCGATCTCTAGCTTAAAAACAGATCAAGCTGAAGGTCATATGTAAACAAATGTGTTTGTGCCTTTTTCTCTGTGCATTAAATTTCCCTTGTTCCTCTAACAGGATGAAAATACAGTATTTTAAGCACCTGTGATCTTTTTTTAAACCAAGTTTTCTTTAGAATATGAGAAGTTACAAAGATTAATATTAAATCTAGACCCACGGGTTTTGGTTACAGTTTTATACACATATCCTAATCTAAATCTCAGTTAAATGAACCATCTTTAATAAGCTTTGCTAGAATTAGTCTCACATAAATGTTCACCTCTTCTGCATGTGAAACCGCTGTCCACAGATTGCCAATAACCGTCTAATCTTTTCTTGAATGAAGGTCTTGCCTATGTACTTTAATGTATGCTTTGAGGTGGTTATAAAACCAACTATTTAAGAACAGTCTGCTTGAGTCACAAAGAGTTTAATACTACTATAGAAATAAGTCAAAAGACATATAAAATTCACTTGATGAAATATCACAAAGTTACACAAGGAAAGAGACAAAATAAAATAAATTCCCCTAATGTACTGCAAATATCAACCACCACACACTACCTACAAGCCATATGTTTTTCCATCTGTTCCGTTATCATCAACTAAATTTGTAGTATTTGGGCTATCAGAAAGATTCTCAAACATGAGCTGGGCATGATTTTAAACCTAGGTGTTACTGTTGGCTTGTTTCTTTCTTTCTTTCTTTTCTTTTCTAAAGAAGATTCCACTTCGACACTGGTACCCCCATTGGGACCATTTAAGGAGTCCAGATGAAAATTCTCCCAGCATCTCTGAGGAATGAAAGTCAGTCACCAGAAGGTTTAGACAGACCACTACTAACTGATCAGTCTAGTGCTTTCAACATCCCGAGTACAACTTACAGAGAAGCTAGAATTTCCAAAGGGAATTAGGATCCTTTAAAGGTCAGAAGGGCGGGGCTTGTGGCTTTTGATTGGGAGATTCTGCAGTTTCATAGGCCAAATTGGAAGGTGATGCTCTGTGGCCACCTCTTTGGCAAAGGTGTGATGAAGAGCCATCCAGGAACCTGTTCCATTATCTAAGACTGAAGCTGCTGTTGAGGAAGGGTATGTCCTTGTTGTGAAGGATCCGTGCCCAGTCTACATGGCAAAGACCAGAGGCCTCAGTTGTATAAGCACACGGAACCAAAAAGTCCAGTAACATCCTAATCACCCTAGGGTATCTCATAAAAGCAATGACAAAAGAAGACAGACGTCTTAGACTAAGCGCCAACTGAGAGGGCCTCCGTTCTTACCATGAGACCTACCAGAGTCTGGGGAAACTGCCAGCTGAAGAGGCCAGAGCTGGAACTTGACTGAAGTAATTCCCTAGGTAACTCTTCCTAAATTGTCAAGAACTTGGGATGTCTGTAACATTTTAATTAACCTTTCACCTCTGTTATAAGCATTTAAAGGGTAAGTGCCAAAGGAAAGGCATCAACTGAAAGTGTATACATGGAGAACTTGTTGAAACTAGGGAATATGTATAAAAATAAAATATATTTAGAATACAATGCTCTAGCATGGGTCCATTTTCAATGTGTCCTGAATTCAAATTCATGCATAATGTCTTTCCTCTGCACAGTCTATCCTGCACACCCTCCTTTCTCCCTCTCACTTACTCACGCAAGTCTTGATTGGGAAAGAAATAAAAATGCTCTGAATTTAAACATGTCCCTAAGCTAAGATTTTTTATCATATTTGAGTTCAAGAATGTGTCTTAAAATAGTCTAGAATCAATGTATCACACAATTGCATGCATTTGAGTGCATGAAAGTCAGAGCAATATATATCAATAACTAATGTAGATAAACAACTTTAGAACATCATAACCATCTAATATTAAAAGATGAAGTATAGTGTGTATATCTGTGCATAACAGGCATGTATATGCAAAATAAACTCATATAGAAATTTGCAATCTCTTGTGGGTCTGGGACTCATGCCCAAAAAAAGTTCCAGGTAAAAAATAACTCTAACTTTAATGCACTATTTTATGACACTGAACAAGAATGAAGAAATTAGATAAAGAAGTCGAGAATGTTCGTTGGCTTTAAGGAACAGAAACAGCAAATGCTTGAAGTAAATAGGGTCTTAGCATTTTAGATGTCTGTCAGCTGTTTTTAACTACATAATTTTTAAAAAGTTTTAAATGCAGGAATAATCACAGCAATTAAAAATCAAGAATTTAATTTCTTATCCTATGGTGACTGATGATTTTAACAAAAATACGGACTGTCGGGAGCCGCTCCCGCCATTACAAGATGGCGCCGGCTTCCTGCTTCCTGGTTCTTCTTGCCAGCATTTTCGCGCTTCTTGCCTGCGCCGCCCTGCAGTTTACGCATGCGCAGCTTTATGCTAATGAGGGTTTAGGCTGCACTCCAATTGCCAGCCATATGCTTATGAAGACTTGAACAGAGCACCAATTACAGACGGACAGGTCGCGCTGCTGGCTATTTAAGCAGAGCACAACCCGGGGTTTGGGTCCTTCACCATCTGCAAGAAAGAGCTGTTCAATAAACTTGCCGCTAAAGAAATCCTCGGTTGTTGCGTCGTCCTTATCGGCAAAGGCCACGCGCGACAAGGGACAGAACTATTTTGTAAGAGTAAATATTAAGATTGAGTATCTCACCCAGGATCCTTCTTCTTGATTAGCTTCTTTAGGTATACAGATTTTAGTATGATTATCCTATGTTATATGTCTAATATCCACTTATAAATGGAACAGCCAAAGGAAGAGGGAGAAAACAGGGAAAAGGACAGGAACCTACCTCAGAGTTCCTCTCAAAGACTCTACCCAGCAGGGTATTAAAACATATGCTGAGACTCATAGCCAAAATTTGGGCAGAGTGCAGGAAATCTTAAGAAAGAAGGGGGAGATAGAAAGACCTGGAGGGGACAGGACCTCCACAAGAAGAGCAAAAGAACCAAAAAATCAGGGCACAGGGGTCTTTTGTGAGACTGATAGTCTGAACAAGGACCATTCATGGAGAAAACCTAAAACCTGCACAGATGTAGCCCAGGGCAGCTCAAGCCAAAAGGGTTCCCCAGTAATAGGAACAGGGACTGTCTCTGACATGAACTCTGTGGCTGGCTCTTTGATCACCTCCACCTGAGGGGGGAGCAGCCTTACCAGTCCACAGAGGAAGACAATGAAGCCATTCTTGATGAGACCTGATAGACTAGGGTCAGATGGAAGAGGAGGAGGACCTCCCCTATCAGTGGACTGGGTGAGGGGCATAAGAGAAAAGAGGGAGGGAGGGTGGGATAGGAAGGGGATGGGGAAGGGGGCTCAGCTGGGATACAAAGTGAATAAACTATAATTAATAAAATTTTAAAAGAAGCCAAAATTAAAGCTATATATATATATATATATATATATATATATATTTAGAAGGCACTCTGCCTTATCTGCTAGTTTATAGGTTTGTATACGTATTTTGTTGTTGTCAACTTTCTACTACTCCTATTTTGTCTTATCCATTGCAGAAATAAATGAAATTAATTGTACCAAAAAAAAGTAAATATTAGGGTCTGGAGAGGTGCCCAATCATCAAGGGCTTGTTTGGCATGAGAACCAGAGTTTGAGCCACAGAACTCGCATTTAAGGGGAGAGCTGTCATGCTGGGGAGATGGCTTTGTGGCTAGGAGTGCTCATTGCTCTTCGAGAGGACCAGAACCCACACTGGGCATGCCACAATCACCTGCAATTCCAGCTTCAGTGCACCAACACCTTCATCTAATCATATCGGGCACACGCATCCACACCAGACATTCATGAGGATTTCACGTGTGCGCACATGTACACGCACAAATGCATGCGTGTAAGTAAACAATAAAATAAAACTTGTAAAATCATGCATGATAGAGCACACCTGTAACCCACATGCCGGGGATACAAAGACTGGTGAAGCCGTGGGGCTCACTAGCAAGCCAGGCTAGCCTAGTTACCAAGTTTCAGACCGCTAAGAGGTCTCAGAAGTAAAGGTGGTTGATGTCTGAGGAGAAACACCTGAGGCTGTCCCCTGACCTCCATACACGACCTGCACTCTCACACACGTTTGCACACAAATGTTTACGGACGCACAGGAGAACAGGTGTCAAAACCTAAGCGTCTCTTTGATATATAGGTGATTGTGGTCTCTCCTGTGAACATCTGAAAAGTTGAGCACCTTCAAAGGCCAGCTTGAAATCCAATGCTGTGGAGATTGCTTCTCCCAAGAGATGGTGTATCTACATTTAGTTCCTTGCCTTCGTTTGTTCACAGTATACAGATGATCTACCGTCATGTTTTAGTCTCTATAATTTTTCAAATTTTGGCTTCAAGACAAATTACAAATGTGTGTGTGTGTGTGTGTGTGTGTGTGTGTGTGATGTGCATATACTCATATATACTAAAATCTATATGATACATAGTGGGAGTTTAGCAAATAAAGCACTGTCATGAGAAGTCAGTGTGTGTGATGATTTAGCCTATTCGTTTTTCTTTAAGAAACCAGTGCTCAAGGAGATACAAATCGAAAAGGAAGAGGTCAAAGTTTCACTATTCACAGATGATATGATAGTATACATGAGTGGCCCCAAAAATTCAACCAGAGAACTCTTTCAGCTGATAAACACCTTCAGTAAAGTGCCTGGATACAAAATTAACTCAAAAAAAAATCAGAAGCCCTCCTGTATACCCAAGACAAAAGGGCTGAGAAAGAAATCAGGGAAACAACACCCTTCATAATATCCACTAATAACATAAAGCACCTTGGGGTAACTTTAACCAAGCAGGTAACAAGACCTGTTTGAAAAAAACTTCAAGTTTCTGAAGAAAGAAATTGAGGAAGATATCAGAAGATGGGAAGATCACCCATGCTCGTGGATCGATAGGATTAACATAGTAAAAATGGCCATCCTGCCAAAAGCAATCTACAGATTCAATGAAATTCCCATCAAAAAAGCAATGCAATTCTGTACAGACCTTGAAAGAATAATTCTGAACTTCATATGGAGAAAAAAAAGAAACAGAATTTCCAAAACGATCCTGTACAACGACATATCATCTGTAGGTAACTCCATCCCTGGTCTCAAGCTGTACTACAGAGCAATAGTAATAAAAACTGCATGGTATTGGCATAGAAGCAGAAAGGTGGATCAATGGAACTGAACAGAAGACCCAGAAATAAACCCAATCACCTGTGAATACTTGATTTTCCACAAAGAATCCAAAACCATAGAATGGAAAAAAGCCAGCATCTTCAACAAATGGTGCTGGTCTAATTGGATGTCTACCAGCAGAAGAATGAAAATAGATCCATATTTATCACCCTGCACAAAACTAAAATTCAAGTGGATCAAAGACCTTAATATAAAACCAGATACACTAAATCGGTTAGAGGAAAAAGTAGGGAAGAACCTGGAAATCATTGGCACAGGAGACAACATCCTAAACAGAACACCAACAGCACAGGCTCTAAGAGCAACAATCAATAAATGGGACCTCATGAAACTGAAAAGCTTCTAACATAAAAGCAAAAGACATAGTCATCAGAATAAAAGGACAGCCTACAGACTGGGAAAGAATCTTTACCAACCATATATCTGACAGAGGGCTGATATCCAGAATATATAAAGAACTAAAGAAATTAAAAAACAATAAATCAAGCAATCCAATTAAAAATGGGGTACAAGGCTAAACAGAGAATTCTCTGTAGAGGAATGTAGAATGGCAGAAAAAACACCAAAAGAGATGCTCAGTGTCCTTAGCCATAGAGAGATGCAAATCAAAATGATCCTGAGATTTCACCTTAGATCCATCAGAATGGCAAAGGTTAAAAACTTAAGTGACAACACATGCTGGAGAGGTTGTGGAGAATTGGGAACCCTCCTCCATTGCTGGTGGGAATGTAAATGGTACAACCACTTTGGAAATCAATCTGGCGCTTTCTCAGACAATTAGGAATAGTGCTTCCTCAAGATCCAGGCATACCACTCCTAGGCATATATACAAAAGATGCTCAAGTACACAAGGACATTTGCTCAACCATGTTCGCAGCAGCTTTATTTGTAATAGCCAGAACCTGGAAACAAATCAGATGCCCATCAACAGAGGAATGCATACAGAAATTGTGGTACTTTTACACAATGGAAAACTACTCAGCAATTAAAAACAAGGAAATCATGAAATTTGCAGACAAATGGTGGGATCTAGAAAAGATCATTCTGAGTGAGGTATCCCCGGAGCAGAAAGACACACATGGTATATACTCACTTATATAGACCTATAAGATATAAACATACTGAAATCTATACACCTAAAGAAGATAAACAAGAAAGATCACCCAGAGTAAGATGAACAATCCTCACTTAGAAAGACAAATGGGATGGATAAGGGAAGTAGGAGAAAACGAGTAACAGGACAGAAGCCTACCGCAGAGGGCCTCTGAAAGACTCTACCTAGAAGGGGTATCAAAGCAGATGCAGAGATTCATACAAACATTTAGCAGAGTGCAGGGAATCATATGAAAAAAGGGAGAGTTAGTATGCCCTAGAGAGGACAGGAGCTCCACAAGGACAAAATATATCAGGGCACGGAGCCCTCTTGTTCCTCCAACCAAGGACCATATAAGGATATAACCTAGAACTCCTGCTTGGATGTAGCCATGGTAACTCAATAACCAAGTGGGTTTCCCTAGTAAGGGGAACAGGAACTATTTCCAACATGAACTCAAAGACTGTCTTCTTTACTTCCCCTCCCCAACCCCCCAGGGAGGAGCAGCCTTGCTAGGCCACAGAGGAGGACATTGCAGCCAGTCCTGAAGGTACCTGATAAGCTAGGGTCAGATGGAAGGGGAGGAGGACCTCCCCTAGCAGTGGACTTGGAAAGGGGCAGGGAGGAGATAAGGGAGGGAGGGTGGGATAGGAAGGGAATGAGGGAGGGGGCTACGGCTGGGATACAAAGTAAATAACCTGTGATTAATATAAAAAAATAAAAATTATTTAAAAAAAAAGAGAAACCCAGTGTTCCAGGTACCATCAGTATTCTTTGGTTCTTAAACTGTTAAATTTCTTTTGTTGTAATTCTCACAGAGTAGAATGTTTCTTTATTAAAGGATGAGAGTGTGATAACGTAGGGCATAAGAGCGAATTCTATCTCTTATTCTAAGTCTATAACCACTCTACATTTTTAAATAAAAAAATCAATTGCAGTCACCTTTGACCATACTAGACAGTAGATGTGTTTGTGTATTCATGTGCTTAAGTGCGTATACACAATTTTATAGCATTCTTGTCTGGGGACTTGGTGTATGCGTGTGTGCATATATGTAAGTACACATATCTGAAAAGAATTCTTGAGTCTCCCTTATTGGTATAAACCATGGATACGCTTGGTTTGGTTAAATTGCCCCTGCCAGGTTTATTATCTACTCTTTCCCCTGCTGTTAGCATGTGTAATTGTATGGTTTTAAGAACTTGAGTGACTCACCATAAAGCAAGCTGAAAAAATAAGGGACAGATGTGTTTCTATGTATTTTTTGAGGGTTGCTAGGATGGGAACCCTTTCATCTAATTTCGGAATCTCATCTCAGAGGTAGCCCAGGCCTCCTTAGAGGACCTCTCCCTGAGCCCTGAATCCCTCAGCCACCAGGAGGGTGGAATGTGCCCTCTGACCTGAGTGATGGAGTGACTAGCAGCATAATGCCCCACTCCCCCATCCACAGGAGAAATGATTGCTGCCCTGTCTTTCAGGAAGCTCAGATGAAGGGAAACCTTCCTACACACAAATGAAAGGAACGGTGAAGCGCTTCCCTTCTGCTCTTCAAGGCCTGATTAACAGGAGACAGCCTAACAGATAATTTGTGATGAGAGAGAGTGTAAACAGGGCTATGACTGTTGATCAGGTTTTAAAATTTTGGTCTTAATTCTTTAACTGCAAAGAAAAAAAAAACCTACCCCATGGTTAATATAACAAAAAGCAGACAAGAGCCAAAACTCTTCATGAGAGGTCAAACTGGCAGCAAAGACATTTAACTTTTATAGTTTCTGGAACAAACAAGACAGCAGCAGTGTTCAAACCATCCCCCACCCCTTGTGAAGGAGTCTTTCTAGAACTCACGAACTCACTTCACTTCTGAGTGAATGGGAAAAAGTGCTCAGTCAAGTTCATCCTTTAACAAATCTCAGGAAACTCATTGCTGGTTTAAAAAAAAAAAAAAGCAATAGAAATGGCTTTTGTATCCATACATGGTCCTTGGTTGGAGATACAGTCTCATAAAAGACCCCTGTGCCCAGATATATTTGGTCCTTGTGGAGCTCCTGTCCTCTCCACATCATACCAACTCCCCCTTCTCTCATATGACTCCCTGCACTCTGCCAAAGGTTTGGTTATGAGTCTCAGTATCTGCTTTGATACACTGCTAGGTAGAGACTTTCAGAGGTCCTCAGTGGTAGGCTCCTGTCCTGTTACTTATTTTCTCCTACATCCAATGTCTATACCATTTGTCTTTTTAAGTGAGGGTTGATCATCTTACCCAGGGTCCTCTTTCTTGTTTCTCTTCTTTAGGTGTACAGATTTCAGTATGTTTATCCTATTTTATAAGTCTAGTACCCACTTATAAGTGAATATATACGGTATGTGTCTTTCTTCTTCTGGGATACCTCACTCAGAATGATCTTTTCTAGATCCCACCATTTGCCTGCAAATTTCATGATTTCCTTGTTTTTAATTGCTGAGTAGTTTTCCATTGTGTAAAAGTACCACAATTTCTGTATCCATTCCTCAGTTGAGGGACATATGTATTGTTTCCAGGTTCTGGCTATTATGAATAAAATTTCTACAAAAGTGGTTGAGCGGCCGCACGACACCACTGACACCACCGAGGTCGCATGCGTGAGGGCTGTCCGCCGCTGCCGACATGCGTTACATCGCCTCCTACTTGCTGGCCGCCCTCGGGGGCAACTCCTCTCCTAGCGCCAAAGCCATCAAGAAGATCCTAGACAGCGTGGGCTTCGAGGCGGACGATGACCGGCTCAACAAGGTCATCAGTGAGCTGAATGGAAAAAACATTGAGGATGTGATTGCTCAGGGTGTTGGCAAGCTTGCCAGTGTGCCTGCTGGTGGGGCTGTGGCTGTTTCTGCTGCCCCTGGCTCTGCAGCTCCTGCTGCTGGTTCTGCCCCTGCAGCAGCAGAGGAGAAAAAAGACGAGAAGAAGGAGGAGTCTGAGGAGTCAGATGATGACATGGGATTAAATTTGATTAAATTCCTGCTCCCCTGCAAATAAAACCTTTCTACATATCTTGAAAAAAAAAAAAAAGAAAAGTGGTTGAGCAAATGTCCTTGTTGTGTACTTGAGCATCTTTTGGATATATGCCTAGGAGTGCTATGCCTGGATCTTGAGGAAGCACTATTCCTAATTGTCTGAGAAAGTGCCAGATTGATTTCCAAAGTGGTTGTACAAGTTTACATTCCCACCAGCAATGGAGGAGGGTTCCCCTTTCTCCACAACCTCTCCAGCATGTGTTGCCACTTGAGTTTTTGATCTTAGCCATTCTGATGGGTGTAAGGTGAAATCTCAGATGTAGCCCATGGTAGCTCAGTATCCAAATGGGTTCCCTAGAAAGGGGAACAGGGACTATTTTCTGACATGAACTCAATGGCTGGCTCTTTGACACCCCCCCGCCCCAACCCAAGGAAGGTGCAGCCCTGCTAGGCCACAGAGGAGAACTTTGCAGCCAGGCCTGAAGATATCTGATAAGCTACAGTCAGATGAAAGGGGAGGAGGTCCTCCCCTATCAGTGCACTTGGAAAGGGGTAGGGAGATGATGAGGGAGGGAGGGTGGGAATGGGAGGGAATGAGGGAGCAGGATACAGCTGGGATACAAAGTTAATAAACTGTAACTAATATTTAAAAAGAAAAAAGAAATGTTTTTTAATGGTCTTTAGTTTTCAATAAATGTATCTTTGTAAGGATCTCATAACTGGTTACTAGTTGTCTAGTGGGATTTCACTCCCAGGCAGCATGCAGGGTGGTATATAGTTCTCCATTCAAACATAAAGGGATGTTTTTTCAGTTCCTTATGATTGTGCTCTTGGCTGCATTAATACAGTGTCCTTTGTTTGCAACTTGAAGATGATGTTAAGCTACGAGGCAAACCACGGTCATGCTCCTTTCAAACCAGGGCCAGCATCTCACACTGCTGGGAAGAAAACCAAAGAAAGTGTGTATCCAGGCTGCAACATCACTCAAGGTTTCCCTGGGCAAGAGCTAGGCCATACTGAGGAAAGGTTAGTAGTGTGCAGCATACTCTTTAATGCAGTCCAAGCCATCCATGTCGGAACTGGGTGAGGAAGCAGCTAGGACACCAGAAGAACCTGCTGCTGTTGGAGGCATTATTCTTACTCCAAAAGCGCTTGAAAAGACATGGATGTAGAGGAACTGTAATCCAGCAACATGGCTACTCTGGCTAGAATTCGGACACCACCTTACCACACACCTTTAATCCCAAACAATGAAGGTAAAGTTGTTTGTAGAAGGAAGCATCCATGCTTGAAAGTGACATCTAACTGAGAGGCAGGCAAAGGAGTTTTATCAAATCAGAGAAAGATTTGATAGAATGCTGGAAGAGGCAGAAGGATAAAGGGAGGAGCCAGTTTTACCTGGACAGTTGTACAGAGTGGTGGTAGAGAAGGACCAAGCTAGACACAGGTAAAGACAGAATAATCTAGAGAATGAGAAGGAGCCAAAAGATTAGAGCATATTGCCAAAGTTAGTAGCAGAGGCGAAGCAGAGCAATTCAGTCAGAAAGAAGCCAAAAGAGAAGCCAGTTTGAATCAGTCAGCTAGAGGAGGAGTTTGAACCAGAGCAGCTGAGTTGAACCAGCCAGCCAGAGTTCAGAAAGAGCTAGAAATGGTGAGCTTATTCAGCAGTAAGTCACAGGGGCTGTAAACATTACAGGCCTAGATTAGATTGTATAGAGGCTAGAAGCTTCTAAGAGTAGGTGGAGTTAGCAGACAGAGAGAGTAAGCCTCCGAGGGGAAAAAAAGTTACTTTTACACGTGGACTTGATTGACAGCTTACAAGGAGGCAGAGAGAAAGAAAGAAAGGGAGTAATTATCAGAAAACAAAACAAACAAACAAACAAAACCAGTATGAGTGAGCACAAGAAAGCCATAGACAGCTTAGGCATAGAGCTAGCCTAGAAGCATGCAGTGCTAGATTCTGTCCCTTCCCGTTGAAGGATCACAGGAAAATGGGCTGATTTGGGGGAAAGCCCATTTTCTCATCCCACACACATGTTTGCCTCCCTCACAAGGCTGCTACACAATCCAGTGTAATTGTGGCTGGGAAAAGTGGGTCTCACACTGCAAAACCCTATGCTAATACTATGTGCCACTGTTTCGTGATTTTTTTTTTTTATAGGCAGCAGGTGCGACTAATACAAAACAATGCAGAACTATAACCAGCAGGGGGTGACTACTTCTTTTCCTCTCATCCTACCCCAGCCCTAGGGTGGAGGCGATGGAGAAGTAGTCCAGCCTCACCTCTACTGGTTGTTACTTTCTCCTGTACTAGCGGAGCACAGAGGGCTTATGGTATAATAATGGAAAGTGATGCTCAGCGCTTGCTGTGTTCGCCTGATAATAGGTCAATTTTTGTTTATCTGGTCATTTCTGCTTGCCTGATCCTCTGTGAGGGCTGCAAAAAGGTTTGTCTATATTAATACAAGAGAATTTCCATACCTGCTGACGGACACAGTTACCTGTCTATAACTTAAAATACCATAGAATGTATACATTGAATGCTAAAATGAGCATTTTCCCATCTGTTCTTTTTAATTTTCTGAGACTCTAGTACAACTACATAATTTTTTCTTCCCTTTCCTTTCTTCAAACTTTCTCATGTACTGTCAGCTTGCTCTATTCTATATTCACTGTCTCTTTTTGTGTAATTATTCTTACTTATGGATACCCCCCTCTTTCTGCATGTGTATGTGTGTGTGTGTGTGTGTGTGTGTGTGTGTGTGTGTGTAAATACATACTGACAACCTGCTCAGCCTGTACGTTACTTACATGTATGTTTCCAAGGCTGATTAGTTGGTATTGGATATCTGATGGGTGTGTCTCCCACTCTCAGTATCCCTTCCTTACCCGTAGTTCTTTGGGTATGGATGAGGCCCCATGAGCTTGCTCACCCTATACATATTAGTATGTCTACCGGTGTAATCCTTTTCCGGGTCATGTTCAGGCAGCCATGTTTGTGAGACACTGTGGACATACCTTTCTGGCGTGTCTAGGAGATACAGTCTCACAGCAAACTCTCTTCTTGTGGCTCTCACAATCTTTTCACCCCCTCTTCTGCAATACTCTTTGAGAATTAGGCACAAGAATTATGTTGTAGACATATCAGTTTGTCTGGGCACCGTTTTGATTGGTTGTGGTTTTCTGTAAGGCTTGCTGTCTGTTGCAAAGAGAAGTTTCTGTGACGCAGAGGGTAAAATGAGCATTTTTATGAAGGAATTAATTTAAAGATGAAGCCCAAAAAGTAGAGCAGTTAATCAAAACACATTCAGTTTTTAAATTGCTAGCTACTGTCACATTTTCCTCTCAAATTTTAAACCAATCTGTTATTAAAAAAAGAAAAAAAGAAAATTGTACTTGAAAAAGTCCACTTTTCATAACATTTATTTTGCTTTGTATTTTTTAATTAAACTTTACTTGGAGATAATAGTAGGTTCACATGTCCTCATGAAAATAATGCTGAAAGACTGCTTGTAGCTCTTACCCCATTTTCCCCAATGGTGACTTTATGTAAATATACAATATCAGATCTGGAACAGTGACAGTCATATCTTGAGGACATAGAGCACTTTCCCACAAGGACACTTTTACTGTCCTTTTATGGCTCCACCCATGTCCTTCTACTCTCAATATACATATCAAATCCAGAAAACTATTGATCTGTCTCTCATATCCTTACTTCTATAATTTCAACAGTGTAATGTGAATTGAATCAGATAAACATTCAGTTTTGTCAGATTGCCCTTTTTTTCCCTCAGCATTCTATCCGTGAAACCTATCCAAGTTGCTACCTCACCGATGGGAGTAATTTTTCATTGCTGAACAGTGTTCTGTGGCATAGACATATTATTAGCATTCAGCTATTTTCAGTCTGCAGCTTTTAGTTTTTAAAAAGGTGCTTCCTGAACTACATAAAATAAATGTCAGAAGAGCCTGAATCTTTGCCTGAAATTTTTTTATCAATCTTGAAGGAAAAATTTGGTCTTTTGCTGTAAAGTAGACTCTTTCATGGAAGGTTGTCCTTTCATGTTGTGGAGCTCTGCATTGTTCAGGTGATTTTATTTCTATTTTTATTTTTTATTTCTGGCACACTGCAAGTTTGAGGGTATGTCGGAATCTGTCAGATGCTTTTCTTGTGCTCATAAACTTTACCTTTTGTGGCCTGTTAAGGTGGTGGATGGCACTGATGGATTTTCTGTGTTGGATGGAATTGGCATAAATGCAATAGACCTTGCTTAGTCATATTGCATGATGCTTTTTACACATCACTGGTCTGGCGTGCTAAAAACCTGTTGAAGATTTTGCTTCTATGGTCAACAAAAAATCTAGTCTATGCTTTCCTTTTCTTTTATAGTTTTGAAATAATTGTAATTCTGGCTTCAGAAAAAAAATGAAATGTGAAGTATTCCCTCATTTTCTCTTGTCTTGAAGAGGTTGAATAAAATCAGTTTTTTTCTTCTTTAAATAACCCATCTAAATCTTCTAAAAAGCCACCAGAGCCTACAGATTTGTATTTTAAGGGTTTATTTTTATCACAATCTTGATTCCCTATTTTTTAGATTTTTTTATTACATTTTCTGTAAGATGGTTTTTATTTTTTCCAGGTATTGATCAATGTCACTGAATTAACCTTTGGAGAGCTGTTTGGATACCTGGTAGATTTGATGCCTTCAGAGGACTAACAGATGTTATTAATTTCATTTCTGATACTGGTTCTCTTCCCCCCCCTTTGTCCATCTTCCTAGAAGACAGCCCATTTTACTGAAGAGTTTGAAAACCATCACTTTGTTAGGATTTTTATTGTTTTATTTCAGTTTTTTGATTTCTGTTTATTTTTATTATTTTTCTATTTTGAATCTATTTTGGTCTTCTTTTTCTAGGTTCTGAAATTGGAGCATAAATCACTGATTAGAAGCCCTTTCCTCTTTTCTAATGTTGCATTTACAGGCACCCAAAATTCACAGTAATGTGTTAGCTAGACCCCAGAGATTGGGTATGTATTATTTTTATCTTGACTCACCTCTGTGTATTTTTGTTCCCTATGGGACCTTTTCTTTGACCTACAGATAATTCAGCAGTGTAGTGTTTGGCTCCCAGACACCTGGTGGCAATGTTTCCTGTCATGTGTCGACTATTAATTTCTAATGTAATTCCACCTTGACAGAGAAAACACAGTATATAATTTTAATGCTTCTAAATACCTAGAATTTATTTTATGGCTCATGAAATTATCTGTCTTGTTATATGTTCTATACAGAACTCTTGTATTATGGGAAATATATAGATAAAAATGAATACCATGTATAAATTCATAGTTCGTATTTATTTGTTAAGCAAATTTTTCCACATGTGTATTCATTCTGCTTTATTATTCTTGTGTTGGCTGCCTATGGCTTTTACCATCATTATTAGATTTGGCATTGATTTACAGAAATCTTGTATATACCTAGATTACTAGGTGTCCATCTATCAAGTCTTTCCTATCTGTAGTCTTTGATAGAGTTTAGAGTGACTTCCCTACATGCACATTTGCATTCATGTATTTAAATATTCACTATTTAAATATTCACTATTTCCTTTTGAATCTTTGTTTTCATGCCAAACTTAGATCCTCTATGTACTTTCATCAAATCATTTGCTGTTTTCTAGAATTTCTGATTATAATATTTTGTAATCAAAAGTGAACTTATTCAAGATGTTCTTAAGGTAATAATCGATCATAACTTCCATGTGTGATATATAGCATTTAGTTCAATAATTTGGCAAAGTCTACATTTAAATAGAGTATCATTTTATTTATTCATGGAATATAAGGATAGGACTAATATTTAATGTGCATTTTGGTATGCCCAAAGTCTTTCTGGCTATATATATATATTTAGATCATATATAACCTTACAGTTTATAACTTTTCCATTTTGTGGAGAAAACTGAAGCTTCGAGAGTATGTAATTTGTGTGAATTGACAACTAGAAGTCAAACTCAAGCGTGCATTTCTAAACCAGTGGGAAATAACACCTCTCTACTCTGGGGCTCCCAGTCTTGACATGTAAAAGGCACAGTGGGCAGACAAATAGACAAGAAAACTTACTTACTTTAAGTTACTCTTTCAAGAGCAATTAATGTTACATTTTAATAGTGATACTCATTTAGTGGCCATATTCCTCCTAGGATGACACAAGCCTTGTCAAGGGCAGGTGTCTAGGCCACATAAATAAACAATGGAGGGGGATCCCACCTGTCAGTTACTTTTTGTCACTGTGACTGTCACTTGAGAGAATCATTTTTTAAGAGGAGAAGACTTGCTGTGGCTCTGTTTCTCAGGTCTCCATCTGTGGGCAGCTGTCTCTGTCTGAGCCTACTGAGATAGAATGCCGTGGAAGAATAGGGTAGCAAAGTGGAATAAGAGGGAGGGACCAGGGACAAGATATACCCTTCAAAGATGTATCCACAGAGATTCCCACCCACCAAGTGGCTTTTACTTCCCACAATTCCACAACCTCCACACTGATTGTTCGAATGTCCGAGCCAAGCATGGGTCAAGCGATAATTAGGACAAAGCCCTCACAATCTGATCCCTTGGCTGTTTCTGCGCAGACACACTAAGCGGTTTCATTGAGCTCCTATACATCTCTCAAGGCAATCGAGATGACAATCAATACTAACTATGGAATCACCTGTCATGGAAATTTGTAAGAAGTTGGAAAAAAATGTAAAGATTTTCTCAGAAAAATTATTTGTCTGTAAAATAATCTTTTCAAGAAAAATCCACTTGTCCCAATGTCCCATTTTCCCATCATACAGCAGCATGTCATGGCTGAGTTTATTTTTCAATAGGTTATAAATAATAAGGATTCACTATGTTACATTTTAGTTTATGCTTCTATGTATATAAAATGCTAATTTATTGGTCATCTGCTTGAATTTCATTCCTAAAAATAAAGCTTAAGTTTAAATGTAATCATGGAGATAGAAAAACAAACTAAGATTACACTAAAATGGTACAATTTCAAATATTTTATATTTTATGTATCCGTTAATGTGGTTTGCACAGTTGACATTTTACGAGCTTTATTGAGATACACATCCTGCGAGTAATCCAGTCGCACATCACACATCAGTGTGTGAGGCCTGGACAGCAAATCGACTCACTGAGTAGAAGGACTGACTGCCAAGCCCGGTGATCTGAGTTCATCACCAGGACCAGCTCCCAAAGATTGTCCTCTTACTGCCATATTCATGCAGTGCCACGCAAGTGTGCACACATACAAAAAATAACAATGAAACAAACAAACAAATGTGGTAACTTGAAAAAGTGAAGTGTGTAGGCCAGAGGCGTTTAGTGTACATACACGCAATTGCAGGACGACCATCTATCAACTTCAACCACTTTTACCATCGCCAAACCCAGGAACGCAGCCATGTCACATGCCCTCAGCTATAGGTAACCACTAATCTTCTTCATGTCACCCAGCTACTACCTATGATGCATATATTCTGTGGATAAGAAATCATACAACCTATAGAATTGTGGATAGTTCAGTGGTAGAGTGTGCTACTTTATGTGAAGCCTCATTTCTAAATAAAAGTCAATGAGTAAAGAAAAATACCTAAGTATCGTGGGATTTGTTTTAACACCTCAGCCCCAACAGCATGAGTGAGTCATGCTGAGCGTGAATATTGTCCTTGGTCCACTAGACCTATTTCTTCATGGATGAGTATTCCAATATATTCAACTCCTGTCTGCAGAAATATTCTAATGGGTTTTTACAGCCTTAAACTTGATACAAATTTGCTGCCTTTTATTTCTCCGTCATTGTTTTCTTTACAATATGCTCCCATCGGACTTTGGCCTTGGGAAATTTGAGGTTTGCTTTCCAACATAACGTATGCCTTTAAAGTGTTAGGTAGGTGGCGAAGATAGAAGGCGATGCTGTGAAGGTTCCAGAAGGACAAAGAAAAATTGCAGACACCTGTTTGTGAAAAGTAGGAGCACTTAAGTTAGGCTTTCAGTCACTCTCAAGGTCCCATTGTCAAGCACGGGAACACTGCCAAAAAGATGCCCAGTGCTAAGAGCTCGGTTATCACTCACAAGGGTATGTGGTCTGTGAATGCTTTGTCTGTCTTAATCTCAGAAGAAAAAAGAAAGAAGGAAGGAAGGAAGGGAAGGAGGGAGGGAGGGAGGGAGGGAAGGAGGGAAAGAAGGAAGGAGGGAAGGAAGGAAGGAAGGAAGGAAGGAAGGAAGGAAGGAAGGAAGGAAGGAAGGAAGGAAGG
>NW_026593286.1:33028778-33054878 GCF_907164565.1 Psammomys obesus | reverse complement strand
AGGAAGGAAGGAAGGAAGGAAGGAAGGAAGGAAGGAAGGAAGGAAGGGAGAAAAAAAGAAAGGTTCCTATCCAGTTATTTGAATTTTATTTTTTGCACTTTCTAATGTTTTCTTTTATATTTTAGTTAATTATGATACTTACACCTCTCCTCCCTTTTCTTTCATTTTTATTGCCCTTTCCACATCTCACCCTCACCTACTCATCCCATATCCTCCCACACTCTCCAACATATAGCCTCCTTTTCCTTGGTTATTTTTGTTACCTGTATATTACTAGACAAACATGTAAATACAGCCTGCTAAGTCTTTTTTGTTTTTTATGTGTGTATATCCTCCAGGGATGACCACTTCTTGCTGGATAACCAACAAAGGGGCTCATTGCTGGGAGAGGCTAATTCTTCTCTCGCAGCAGCTGTTAATTGCCGTTAGGTCTTTGTATAAGGGTCAGGGCCTGTGAGGTTTTCCGTTTTTCATGGTAGCATGTTTACTGATATTGCCATTGTCCAGGTTTTGTTTATGTCACACAGCAAACTTCCTTGCATTCTGGCTTCTTTCTGCTCCATCTTCTGTATGGAACCCTAAGTCATTGACGCACCCATGAACATGGGTGCACGGATGGACAAGTATCTCTCAGTGAGTGGCATGCTGACTTACACTCCTATGGTGATACCCAAGGGTGGTAGAGCTGTGTCATATAGTTGCTCTACTTTCAATTTTCTAGGAACCTCCATATCGATTTCCCTAGTGGCTGCACATTTTTAAATTCCTAACAACAGTGAACAAGAGTTACCCCTTCCCACACTCTCACCGTCATTTGTTATCATTTGTTTTCTTGGCAAAAACCATTCTGGTGGGTGATATGGAGTCTCAGAGAAGTTTTCATTTACATTGCCCTCATGGCTGAGGATGCCAAGCTTTCATGGTCTGTCTATCCAGTTCATTTGTCCATCTGCTGGTTAGAGTATTTGGTTTATGATGTTTAATTTTTTTTCAGTTTATTTACTTTATATCCCAAGGGTGCCCCCTCTCTCCTCTCCTCCCAGCTCCTCCTATTCTCCTTCTCTTCCCCTCCCCCCCAGAAAAGGGAAGCACCCTCTCCCCATATCAACCTTTCTCAGCACATCAAGTCACATCGGAACTGAGAATATCCTCATCCCCTGAGGGCACGGCAGTGCTGCCAGGGGCAAGTGATCCAAAAGCAGGCAATAGAGTCCATGTTAGAGTCCCCTCCCCTCACCAGATGCCCCATATGAAGACCAAGTCACCCATAGGCCACATATGTGCTGGAGACCTAGCTCCAGGTCATGCATGTTCCTTAGTTGATGGGTTAGTTGTCTCTGATGGTCTTCTTGTGAGGTCCCTGTCCCCTCCAGGTCCTTCCATCTTTCCCCCACCACTTCCACAGGAACCCTGCACCATGCTTGGCTGCAAGTTCCAGCATCTGACTTAAATAAATAATAAAGTAATATAAAGTAAAATAATAATAAAGTAATTTCAATCAAAGATTTTGTCAGTGGGTTGTTGTTCCCCTCCTTCCACTAGTCCTACCTCAATGAAAGCTGGTCACTTCAGTGTTCATGGGTGCCCCCACCCCCTGTTAGAAGTCTCAGCTAAAGTCACACCCATATCCTCCCAGGAGCCCCTGTCACAGGCCTCCAGTTTGATAAAGAGATGCCCCCCTCAGTTTCATTCTTGTTCCCAGCCCTCCCACCTCCCATCTCCGTTCTCCCCACTCTGATTGCTCCCCTCACGTCCCTCCCCATTCCATCTCCTGCCCAGTTCCTCTCTTCATCCACTTCTGCTGTCTGTTCTGTTTCCCCTATTGAATGACATTCTGCCACCCTCCCTTGAGTCCTTCTTCTTACTTAGCTTCTTTGGGTCTGTGGAGTGTAATATGTTTATCCTGTACTATACATCTAATATCTGCTTATAAGTGAGTACATACCTTGTGCTTCTTTCTGCTTCTGGGTTTCCCCACTTAGCATGATCTTTTCTAGTTCCATCCATTTGCCTGCATATTTCATGATTTTTGTTTGTTTGTTTTTAATAGCTGAGTGGTATTCCACTGTGTAAATGTACCACAATTTCTGTATCCATTCTTTGGTTGAGGGACATCTAGGTTGTTTCTAGTTTCTGGATATTTCAAATAAAGCTCCTGTGAACATAGCTGAACAAATGTCCTTGCTGTATGGTGGAGCATCTTTTGGGGATGTGCCCAGGAGTGGTATAGCTGGGTCTTGAGGTAGAACTATTCCCAATTTTCTGAGAAAGCACCAGATTAATTTCTAGAGAACTTGTACAAGTTTGCACTCTCACCAGCAATGGAAGAGCATTCCCTTTTCTCCGCATCCTCGCCAGCATGTGCTGTCACTTGAGTTTTTGATCTTAACCATTCTGACAGGTGTAAGATGGAGCCTTAGAGACATTGTGATTTGCATTTCTCTGATGGCTAAGGACATTGAGCATTTCTTGAAGTGCTTATCAGCTCAGCAATTTAAGATGCCTCTGTTGTGAATTCTTGGTTTAGCTCTGTACCCCATTTTTAGTTGGATTATTTGATTTGTTGATGTTTACTTTCTTAAGTTCTTTGTATATTTTAGATATTAGCCCTCTGTCTGATGTAGTGTTTTTATAGTTCTTTTTATATTCTGGGTATCAATCCTGTATGATCTGTGGTTCACAGATTTTTCCCCATTCTATCAGCTACCTTTTAACAATAATGACTATTTTCTTTGCTATAGAGATGGTTTTAAATTTTATATAATCCCATTATCAATTCTTGAATTAATTTCTTGTGCTACTGAATCTAGTTCAGAACAACCTTGCTTATGCCTATCCCTGGAAATGTCTTGCCTATTTTCCTCTAACACTTTTAAACTTTCAGGACATTTTCTTTTTTCAGGGTAAGAGATAAGGATCTAATTTCATTCTGTGAATGGAAATCCAGTTTTCCAGCACCATGTGTTAAAGTAGCTGTTTTCTCTTCAGTGTATGTTTTTACAGCTTTGTCAAAAATTAGGTGGCTGTAACTATGGGTTTATTTCTGGGTCATCTGCTCCACTTCCTGTTTTTACAGGTCGGCTGGTATCATAGTGCTTTTGTTTCTATGGCTCTATAATTTGAGGTTAGGTACTGTGCTCCCTCCAGCACTGTTCTTCTGGCTAAGGTTTCTGTGCTTCCATCCAGATTTGTTAATTCTGTGACTCTGTAGACTGCTCTTGGTAATGTAGCCATTTTCACAGTATGAATTCTGATCTGTTAGCATAAACAGTCTTTTCAACTTTTACTGTCTTCTTTAATGTTTTCTTCAGTCCCTTGACATTTGCATTGTAAAGGTTTTCATCTTCTTAGTTAGGTTTAGTGCAAGCTTAACTTTTGTTGTTGTTCATTTTCATTATTTTTTATTATTTTCATTTTCATTATTTTTTGAAATTATGATTGGAATTTTCTTTAGCTTTTCTATTTGGTGAACTATTATTGGTGTATAGCTATTAGGTTTTGAATATAGATGTTGTATCCTGCTATAATTTGGTAAAAGTATCATCAAGTCAAAGAGTGTGCTGATAGGATCTATAAGGTCTTTGAACTAACAGATCATGTCCCGTGCAAATAGAGGCAGCTTTACTTCCCCTTACTTGCTTACATTTCTTTGTTTTCATATTGCTTTAGCTAAGCCTGCATAACTAATGGTGTATCCAATGTGCTTCTTTACCTAGTAATTCTTTGTTTCTGCTCTTTTCCAATGTCCTTTGTATTTTCATTTTGAATTTCTGAAGCCTTTCCTCCATTTCTGTCTTCGGGATAAAGAATATTTCTTATTCTGACCCTCTGATTCACTAGCTCTCATGGAGGCAGCCACTGCTATTTTACCAGAAATTTTCCAGTTATTTCTATTGGACAAAATATTCATATGTATTATTCAGTGACATGTGGAAGAAATGAAGAGTTTCACAGACGGGAATCAAGTTAAGCCATTTCCTTCAGCCAGAGACTTCATTCGGTCCCTGCACCATCTGCCTGTGAGGTCACTGCTCTGAGTCTATCACTAATGAACTTTTCCTCTCTGTGGGATGCTCATACATTGTGTTACACACTGTATACACTGCATTGGTTCCTCTTGGGTGACAAAAGGTCCTTAGGTTCATCCACATCATGTGAATCAATGGCTCATTCTTTGAATTGCTGAGTAATATTTCATCATATGAACATTACAGGCATTGTAGAAAATGTATGGAAATTTGCTGTTCACTGTAATTTTTTTTCTATTTCATAGAACAATGAATTCATCTTCTGCAATAAAACTCCATAAGAATCTCTAGACTAAACTAGAACACGAACTACTTGGGGCCCAGACTTTCAAACAGGTTAAATCAAAGTATTTATATCAAGTCAATCCAATGACTAAAAGTACCTAGAATATTGTATACTTAGAAAATATGCTTTAAAAACATACCATTTCAAAGGGGCAACCAAACTCCCCTCAGTGGCTTTCCAAGAATACAGCCAAGCTGCCAACAACACTGGATGGCTCCCTCAGTAAGCATGACACTTCAGGTAGCTGCAAACCTGCTTTCACAAGAGAATGAAGGATGGAAAAAAGAATGAACAGGCTTGCCAGAAAATCTTCTGGGAAAGCCTAAAGTGAGAGTTGGGGAAAAGCCATTCAAAATAATAAAGAAAACCAGGTTAAGCCTTGGGGTGAGCACTTGGGATGAATTGTTGGATTGCTGCTCTTGGTGAGGCACAACTTGAAATTGGATTTAATGAATGAGTTAGGAAACAGAGACATCTTAGAACATGACATTAAAGGGGTTTTGAAGAAACTGATTGATGCAACCAAATTAAACCCTTAAGAGCTCATAAAGATAACAGAAAACAAATGTACGCTCAATTAACAGCACAAAATAGAACAACTGAAGCACTTAATGATTATATTAAAGTCACAAAACTGAGAAAACTTAGTTGCAGACAGTACAAAAAAAAAAATCCTTCCACAGCTACACTTGAAGAAATGGGCTTTTACCAAATATTTGACTTATAGAAAATTTATCTTGAAAAAGCAGAGGGGAAACCTCTCAGAGAAGATGAAAGGATCAACCATGCATGTGAAAAGTTAGACACCTATAAAATGAAGGCCTCATTTCGTTCCTTTTTCCTTTCTCGCTCTCTTTTTTTTCTCTTGATTCATAAAAAGCCAAAATAATTATTTGGCTAGTTGTGTCAGTTAAGAAAAACTTTGTTATCTTAGAAAATGGAGACATACACTGGACCAAAGGCTAAAGAAGGATTTAAAAGCTTCAGAAACTATCCTTATGTATACTGTGCATATAATGCTAAAGCATTAAATCAAAGGGACATCCCAGCGATGTTCTGGACAAGCAGTTCCCTGAGAAAGAGAGCACGCAAGGCTGGGACAGGACCCAAGGTCCCAGGCCAGTTTCATTCAAGATTGATACCATCCCAGTGCCGAGCCAAAAGACCCAGACCACTCTGTCAGGTAAAAGCCACAAAGCTGGCTTTTGCTTGTCCTTCTTATACTGGCAGACTCTCGAGGCAGACTTGAGAGTTGATGTGTACACACCTGACTACACAGGGCCCTGGGCCCATGCCTCCCTATCACATGGATTCAGGAGGAAGTTTGTGAAAAGAGGATCATGAGAGAAGTCTTCCCAGTAACCCCTGACACCCTTCCTGTCTCAGTGTACTCCTTACCGGTGGCAAAGGGCACCTCTGCAACTGATGGAGACAACCTTCTGCCACAGAATCCAGACACAGAAGGAGTCCTGTCTTTGATGTAGTCCATCTTCCTTTAAATTTGCTTGTGGAATCCAGACCCATGAAAGCATGCTTTATTTTTTCCTCTCTTTTTATATAATTATGAATTTTTTTCTTTCAGCTTTCTTGCTAATAACAATTAGATTATAACAAAATGACTCAAATGGAAGACACTGTAATTTCTTAGAATGGTCATACAACTATAACATATTTTAAATGAATCTTAAGTTAATTGTTTCCATTTTACTCCATTTGTAGGTGACATAATTAACATATGTATTACTTCTGACATGCTTACTGAAATATTCCAGAAACACAGCAAAAAAAAAGTTTTGTCTTCTAAAATAATTTTATTTTTCTCTTTTGCTTAATTGTTCTTATTTTATTAATTATGTATCATTTCAAGTTGAAATGTGGCAGAACTGCAATTCTTTGAACAAATTCTTATAATTACACATTATGGAAATATGAATCATATTAGTGCATTGTTTCTCTCTTATTTGATTTCCAGATAGTGCCTAAGTTTCTTCTATGCATCTACAAGTAAGGGTTTCTGATGTTGCCCAGGAACAGAGCATGAACCCATTCACCTAGAAACACAGGTGGATACAATACAGTAAACATACAATAAACTTTGCATTTTCTCTTCAGTATGTAGTACTGTAGATAAATAATTATATATTCTGTGAAAAAAATAGAGCATTGAGATGATGGATTGTCCAATAGAGTAGTTTATTGCAAAGTCAACTATCAGAGCAGAATATAATCATATAGTCATCCAAAACACTAGATAGCCCCAAAGTCTTATTGGTGGAACTTTAGAATGTCTAGGTAAATAGTTTTGATAAGGCGTCTGAGTTCACTAATTATCTGTAGCCTTGAGTTTGTAGTTTTGTTTGTAGTAAATGTAGTTTTGTCTTGTTGAGCTCCATAGGTGAACAACACCAATGAGAGACCAGTGTGTTTCCTGTTAGGGATGGAGCGGCCTTTCATCCCTTCTTCCAGGACAAGTCAGTAATTCTTTCCACATAAACTTCTTTCATACTATAAGACCACATAATAGGGTTAATTGTAATATTTACCCTATTTCATGAACCCCTCATCTTGTCCTGTCCTCATTATTCTGTTTTGTTTTGTTTTTTATTTAAGAGGTCATTATAATTTAATTCATTACTTTTTAGTAGTGGGGGTTGAACCCCCTGCTTGACACAAGCCACACTAGCTCTTGATTTGTGAGCTCTAGCCCCAGCCCTCATTTTACTCTTTATTTGGGGACAGAGTTCCACTAAGTTGCACAGTCTGGCCTTGAACTCACTATGTAGCAACCAGGCTTTGAATCTGTGCTTTCTCCCAAGTAGCTGAGATCACAGTCCCGTGCCTGCTTACATAATTCATATCCTTTCGACTGTATTTCCCTCACTGTGCTTTGCTTGCTAACTGTCTTTTCTATATGGCAAATCAAAAGACTTTGCTTCATTTCCTTCATACAGAAAAAAGTCATTTATCCTCTCCTTTGTTTAAATGTTTTTATTGCTTTTACTTATCTGGGAAGGATGTTCATGCTGAGCCTTGCTTGTGGTAGTCAGAAAATAAGTGTAGCATTGGTTCTCACCTTCTGCAATGAGGTCCTGGAGGATGGAACTCGGGTCCTCAGGTTCGGTGCCTCACCGACTGAGCCATCTCACTGGCCTCATTCCCTCCTCTTAGCTATGACAAATCCTTCCATGGCCTTCAGCCCACAGCCTTATCTTGCCTCTCAGTCTCTGCTGCCCTGTAACTGCTTCTCCCTTCTCCCCTCGGGGTATCCAGGCTCCTCACGCAGGCATGGAGCTGAACTGGGGAGAGGGAAGCTTCGCAGAGGCAGCTGGGTGCAATGCAGAATCTTGGTCAACAGGTGAGTGCTTGAGGAATCACTTTGGAGACAGGTTCAGTGAGACAGCTCATTTCATTGGGGATAACAAAGGCCATTGAAACCTTTGGGGAGCGGGTAGAGGCTTTCTGGGTGAGGATAAATCATGGGCTAGGGCCAAGGTACTGGGAATGCCTTATTTTCACAAAAAGGAATTCCAGGTGCTTTCTAGACATGACCTTACAAGGAGAGAGGAAGTTTAACCTGTAACCCGGCTGCTAGGCTATGGGACTACCTCCAGGGTGGCAGAGGTCGGGGCTGGAAGGCTACCTGCACTGTGCACCCGGACTTGCAGGCCTGATGGAAGGATGGAATGGTTCTACTCCTGCAGGTCTCAAGATGAGATTTAGGGGGTTTGGACACTCCTTGACCTTGAGCCAGGCTAGCTCCCTCGATCAAATGGCTCCACTGCCCCACAAGTCAATTTTCCATGTCACCAGCTGAAATGACTTTGTTTTTTGTTTTGTTTTTGAGACAGGATGTCATGTAGGCCAAAGCTAGCCTTGTTCATATGTATCTGAGAATGACTTTGAACTCCTGCTCCTTCTGCCTCTGCCTCCTGTGAGCTAGGATGAGAGAATGTGTGCCATGATATCCTAAAGTTCCTCTTTCAGTACATGGTAGATGATGGTAGAGATTCAAAAGGGTATATACTTAAGTTGATGGCTTACATTTCAAGGAAACCTCAGAATTTATTCTCTAATCTCAACGTGTCCCAAGAAAGACAACTTTCCAACAGAAATAGCAAGGAAGTGCTACTGGGTGGCAGAAGGTGGAAGTGTCCATAATGATAACTCACTCCCAAGTACGGGAGAATTCACCTTGTTCACCTTGAGGAAGCGTGTTCTTTTTGAAGTAGCATGTTCTCCCACATTAAGAATTTGACACTGTTGAGAAAACTCAGTTGTGTCCTAACTATAATATTATTCCTGGTTTTAAAACTGAAGCTATAATAGGGCCTAGGAATGTGGGTCAGTGGGTAAATACTTGCCTCTCATTCTCTGAATTCAATCTCAAGAACCCTAAAAACAGGTCATGGTAGCCCAGGCTATAACTCTAGCACACAGGAGGTAGAGACAGAAGGATCAGAAATTTGAGGTCATTTTCAGCTATTTAGTGAATTCAAGGCCAGCCTGAGATCCATGAGAACCTGTCTTAAATAAAACAAAAGAAGCGACTTACTGAAGCTACAAGGAAGGAGAGGGAAGCAGCTGGAGAGGTGGCTCAGCAGTTAAGAGTAATGACTGAGCTTCCAGAAGACCTGGGTTCAGTTCCCAGCAGCCACGTACTGGCTCACTTCCTTCAATAACTGCAGTTCCAGGTAATCCTACTGCCTCCAGGCCTCTTCAGGCACTGCACCAAGGTGAGGCACAGACATGCAGAAAAACCACCTACATGCACCTCAGCAAAACTTAAACTTTTTAAAAGCTGTAAGAGCAACCCTGAGCTCAATGGTATTCGTTCTCTTTCTCAACCTCCTTGTGCCTCTGCACCCTGTCATCTGTGAACTGGAAATAGTAATTTCTGTATGCCCAATAGGCTGTGTCAAAGTTTGACTGTGAACTAAATGGTGTGTGTCTCCAGTGTTCATATACTACAGTCTTTTCTGATATGACTGTATTAGGAGATGAGGGCTTTGAGAAGCAGCTGCATCAGAAGAGTGGGGTTAATGCCTTCGTGAATAAGGCCCGAGAAAGATCGCTAGTCCTCTTGTTCTCATGTAGGATACAGCAGGAAGCTGGCAGGCTGTGATGGCGACATTGTTCCTCAGCCCACGTCGGCCCCTGATTGCAGACTCTCAGCCTCCAGCACTACGGGAAAGAAACCCCTCTTGTTTATAAGCCACCCACTTCATGACAAGCCATAACGGCAGCCTAAAGCTAAAAGAGGGCTGAAATGCGGCAGTGTTTTCTTTCCCCGAACACTCGGACTGACCCATGACAACTGACCAGTGATTCTTTAGTAAGCTGTCGAAACTCCTGGCCCCTGTAGTTCTCCTTTTGGTACGTGGGTGCTTATTCTGCTGCCCGTTTCTTGATGCCGCAAACTCTCTCGATCACTCACAAAGCTCTCCCTCAAGCATTGTCTCCTCGGGGGGCCAGCATCGCCTCGCTCTGCTCAGCTCGTGGCAGAGCACCAGTGGCAGCGTCTGGGACCCTCCCCCGCCTCCCGTCTCCCGTGCCATCTCCAGCACAATGCACATCAACAACAGTTCCACATCTGGATCTTGGGCTGGGCTTAATTCCACATCTTATTTCCCTTTTTGTCTATCACCTCTCCAATTCCCAGGGCCTACCGCAGACTCTGATACATGGCTGGCCTTCAGCAGATACCTGCTGATTGTTAAAATTTGTGTCCTTACTCCTGTTACCAACAGCTGTCTGGACCGACCTGACTGCTGACTACAAACGCGTAGCGTGTTGTGTGGAAATTAGAGCAACGTGGGCACTAATTCCATCATGACGGCTTCCACTTGTCGGGGCTATCAGAAAATCAAGTTGCTATTTCAGTAGCATGCGGGACCATTTCCAAACCAAGAATTTTTGACAGACCCATGGTTCCCCGTTGGACTGCGCTAACTTGCTGTTGACCTATTTGCATTTCAGCAACTAGATCCTCCCTTACTGATAATTCAGCTGCATTAATTTTTCCATATTCGGGGAAGTGAGTATTCTCTCTTTAACCTCAGTATTTGGGGTTTGTGAAATAGGATATTCATATTAAAACCAACAAGAATTTGTGGTTACATGGCTTTCAGTATCCTAGGGATGGCGTTCACGTTTTTAATGTGTCTCAATCCATGTTGTTTGTATACTTTCACTTGGTCACGTCTGAAGTAAATTTTATGAAATCTAGGTATTCATCATAGACCATAAAGCAAAATAAATTAAATTATAATTTATTTCTTGGTAATAAGTAAGCTGGGGATGATGTGTTCCATCTTTTGATGGAATGCAAATTTACCATTAAAAGACAAATTCTTCACTTCCAAAGCTTGAATAGGGTGGTGCTTTAAAAAGCATTCCATCTGGTTAAATTTAGGGTGCTGAAAAAAGCCCACTATAAGAATATTCTCTGGCTCTGGACCCATAACATTTTTACTTGATTATGAACTGGATTCATTTTCATTTACTTGAAGCACTTCCATGGTGCTTTTTTTTTTCTCCCCTTCTGCAACAAGGCAAAGTTGTCACCATCCATGTTGACTTTGGTAATATTGTCTTCTCTGAATAATACATTTCAGATGCATTGTTGCCAGTAAAAGAAGACTCTGTCTGCGCTGGCTGTGGCTTGTAGATGATGCTTCTGGGGGATTAGCGAGTATGTTTTCTTTAGGCTCATCATTCCCTTCTCAAACTCGCTCCTCTCTTCTCTTCTATGCTGCCGTCCTACAGCACCACCTGCGACCTGAATGCCTTAATCGATTAATATATTATGATGCTTTAACAGCATGCTATAGAGTGGGTGGTTTGACAAGAAGAGTTTATTTGCCTTTATGTGCCTCTAGAATCTGAACTCACAATTGAAGGAGCGCAACCAGTAAGGGCCTCCTTCTGTACCATCACATAATGGCTAAGAAAGCAGGAGGAGCCACGCTTCTTAGTGTTCTTCCTGAGACAGGGTCTCAAAAGCCAGGCTAGGAATGGCTGTCACGACGCTGGTGTGACAGGTGAACAACACCACTGCCTGGTCTCCAACCCCATTCTCACCAGCAAACCAACTCCCTCAACAGTCCATCCTCTTAACACTGTCCCCTGGAGATTAAATTGCCACGTACGAGCTGTGGGGACATGTCCAAACCATAGTACCTACTGGGGCTCACTCAACAGCCACTAGCCTAAGTCCTGTCTCAGCTGTTAATCGTGATCTTCATACCCAGAAGCTCAGAATTCCTACTCATTTCCTTAGACATTAAAAGAAAATCATGAATACGTAATATGCAAGTAACCAAGTCAAGCAACAGTCCAGTCTTCCATCTGCTGGCTGTGGTGGTATGAATGTCACTGGATGGGTTCCCCCTCTACAGAAGAGGTCGGTGACTCTCTAGGCACAGACTGTACACGTTACAAAGGCACTCGTGTGTGTGTGTGGGGGGGGGGTGGCAGGGATCAAAGATGATGAAGTCAAGAAAACCATTTGAAATTCCCTCCTCGATCTTCTGAAAGTTCTTTAGCAAATGTATAAGGAACAACCAACTAGACAGTGTGACTTAGGTGTGACTTTGGAGAGCCTCCCCCACAAAGCTTTCAGGTCAGGGATTGTATAGCTGCAGCAAAATTCCTCTGGAAAGACAGAGCATGGGGGCTTGGGAGGAAAGACGGTCAGAGGAGCAGCGAGCAGAAGGGAGAGGTGCAGGTGAGGATGGAGAGGCAGGACCTAGGACAGCATCAAAGTACTAAGGACCCAACTCTAATACCTAAAAAGCTGTAGAAAATTTCCTCTAAGTGGGGAAGAAGACAGACTTTGAAAATATTACCCTGGCCACCCTTTGAGGACAGGCCAGATGGATGTGGGGCTCCAGTTATACTAGTGCTTTCAATAAAAATGGATATTTTGGGTTTTTTTTAATTTCATGAAGCCCCAAACCACTGACTCTAAATTACATTTGTTCATATTAGCTAGGAATTGGGGTCTTATATCAAACACTTTCTCTTCTTTTTAAGATATTTGTTATTTTACTATTGTATAACATGTGGCCTAATCATATTCATCCCCCTTCCCCAACTTCCTCCCAGATGGTCTCCCACCTCCTTACTCTTTGAACTTCATGAAATCTATTTCTTTATTATCTATCGATTTATTTCTATCTCTCTTTAAAAAAAAAAAAAAAAAAAAAGCAAGTAAGTCCAGTTTGTGTTGGCCAACTGTCCCTGGCCTATGGGGCCTGTCATGCGTGTGGTCAATAAACCAGATATCTGTCACTCCATTAAATAAAATTGATGCTCTCTTCCAGAAGCAATAAAATGACAGTACTTCCTTGGCTGGGGATGGACTTTGTGCTCCCATGCCTTACTCCACGCTGGGAGTTTTGTCTGATGCGGCAAGCTCACGTAGATCTTTCTTCACAGTTGACAGCCCTCTGTCAACGTCTCTGAGCCCGTAAGTGCGGGCGCCTGTTATGCTCTCTCTTTCTGCTACAGTAACTTGTCTTCTAAAGTCTCAACCTAGCTGCTAGGCAAGTGGCCCTCAGCAGGCTGACAGGTCACCAGGAAGCCATGCTTTGGAAATGCATTGGGTACTACCTTCCTCCTGCCAGTGTTCTGCTTTAAGGACTCCCTTCCTACTCCTACTCCGTTTCATTCATTTACAAATATGAATTTCTAACAAACCTTCCAATGGCTTTACTTTCTACCAGAGATTTTCTAGGTCTTTAAAGACAGTGAGTAAAAAAAAAAAAAGGCTGTTTCAGAAAAGCCAGGGAGAAACCACAATGATGTTCCATCCTAGACAGGCCCAACAGTCACATGAAAGAAAGCTGAAATGCCACATAGCCATCCCACCTTCTAGACTTATGACCTCACTCAGATGGCTCAAGATCTCGTCGCCTTAGTTTCTCAGGTCATAAAATGTAGATTTGAAAGTCTAACTCATGGACAGGATGTGAGAATTAGAAATGACTTAAAATACGCCATTTACTTAAAATACATATGCTATATATAAGCGTATGTATATACAAAGTATATATATATATATATATATATTTTTTTAATTGAAGTTATATCACTTGGGGTAAAAATACTCCTCCCCAGAATTCATAGGTTATATGAGAAAAACAAAAACAAAAACAAAGAACAAAAAAAAACAAAAAACATTGTCAGGCATCAGAAGCCTTTGGGGGGGCGTAGGTGAGCCCCCCAAATATATATATATAAACAATGTTGCCATTGCCCTTTGTTGCCACCTAGAAAAAGAAGGGTGTTGCTAAAGGCACCCCACACTGTGGACCCAGGTCCTGGAGAACTCCACACGGTTGGGAACTGGAAGCCTCCTCACTGAGGACTAGCTCTCAGTATCAGAAGAGGCCGTGCAAGCTCCTGGGGGAGAAAGGAAAGCAACGGTGTCACACAGCTGTGACAGCTGTGAAACACAGCAATAGTAAACACGGCAAGATATGCTGAACCGCGCATCCGTGGCATTCTTGGGGGGTAATCAACCACCTTCTAATTGGATTTAAAACCTACAAATAGGAGGAAAGTGATGCTTGACCCTGTAAACTCACAGCCAACTACCTGTGGCTGGTGAGGCCATAGAACCTAGAGAAGACATTACTATTGTCACCTTCCTAAACCAGCACAACTCCTAACTGCGTTTTCAGTGACCAGTAAAACAAGTGACCCAGAACTAGCAAGTGAAGTTTGGCCTTTGGAGATGTCAGGGAAGAATGTTCTTCCATAAGACAGATCGAGAGAAGGTCTTCCTTCCTCCAACCTTGTTTATTCCTGTTGGAATATAAAATAACTTTTGATAGTGTGCTGCTTGCTGGGGGTGATAGTCCTCCTTGAAAGAATGAGGGCAGATACTGTATGCTTACTGAATATGACAAAGACAGCTGTGATGGAACGAACCTGTAACCACAGCATTTGAGAAGCAGAGGCAGGAGGATCACAAACTCAAGGCCGGCCTGAGGTATAAAGCAAGAATCTGTCATAAGAAGGAAGGGGTGAGACACACACCTGTTACGGCAGCAGAACAGGAGCATCATGGTGCCCTTGGTGATGCCCGGCACCATCTGAGAATAGTTTCCTCATTGCTAACAAGGGTTCTGGGTATTGGGACAGACGCCTAAAACAGTGGGACTGACTGTTACTAAGTAATTTTGCAGCTGACTATGCTGTACTTTCATGGAAAGGGGGCAAGATCCAGTGGATGTAGTTGCCTGAGGCATTATTCCATCACTCTCTTCTCACAACCAGCACTCTGCCCCCTCAGCAAGATGAGAAGCTACTCTCCTCAAAGCAGAGTTACAGATGCCCCAGAGGAAGATGAGCCTCCAGCTCATCTTCAACTCCAACTAAGAGCTGCAGTTCAGAAAATAAGCAATCTGTGTATTCAGATTGTACTCGTATTTTTCCAGAAATTCTTTCCTTACCATAAAAGAGAAACCCAAGTTCTGACACCACCCAGCAGTCTGAAGGTCGAGGCCCCTGCAATGGGCTTGGCATTATTTTTACCATCTCAGGACATTGCTGGCTGCTAGCTTTTGGAGCTACAGGTTTGTTCGTCTCGTTCTTAAAGCAACGTCTAAGTGGATGCTGACATTCCCCTCTCTGTCTGTGCTGGACCCTGGACCGCGGTGTTTTCGTGGGAATGTGATGAATGTCAGGCCTTGGGGCCAGTGTGCTGCCCTCCTGCTGCCTTTCCACCTGCCCACTGCCAGGTGAGCTCCTCCAGTCAGAGATCCCTGTCCGGCTGCCAGTGATGCTTTCTGGCTGAACCCATCGTTCGCGCTGCATCTTCACATACTCTCTTCTGTCAGGAACTCCACAACCCTTTCATTCAAGTATGTTCTTTACTGTGGATTTGGTTGTTAATGGAGGTCCTAGAAGGGAGGCCAGCACCACTTCTCCAGAGTCCAATCACGTAGTTCAGCTTCCATCGGAAGGGATGCAATCAGCGGCAGGCATAAGTTCTAGGACAACAAACGATTGCTTCATTTCTTGTCTCCCCTCCCCAAATCTCCATTTAACCTAGACAAATGTCCTATCGTTCCCTTCTCAGGATGGCCCCAAGGCTCGGAATGCTTAACCAACATGCCGAACCTCAGAGTTAGTTAGGAATAGAACCCGGGATCTTTATTTTTCTACCTCGTGTTACATCACTCACATGAGGTGCAAATAAAATAGCACTTAAAAAAAAAAAAAAAAGAAACGTGCTTTTCCTCAGTCAGTCTATGGGAAAGAAAGCTGCCCTAAGAGAGACCGGAAGTATCAAACACGTAGAGATGCAGAAAGCCTTTGTTACACCCATTGGCAGATTCTCATCTCCAGGTTTGTACAGAATCCATGGTTTGTACAATAAAACCTCCTACATCCAAAAAAAAAAAAAAAAAAAAAAACAAGAAAAAAAGAAAAAGAAAAGAAAAGAAAGAAAGAAGCAGGCATAAAGCAGGGATACACTGAATATAAGCTCTGAGGTCCAGGTTCTCACTTGAAGTCAATGATGACTTTGGGGCATCCCTTTCCCACCATGAAAAGGGCTGCCCTATGCAAATTAGCATCTTGCCAGCCAGCTGCACTGGGGCAGAAACAATCGGCCTGCAGTCAGCCAGAAAGAAAAACAGCAGCTAACGCATACAGTGTTACCTTTCCCACAGGGAATGAGGCATTAACTTCCAGATCTCTGACCCTTAAAATCTGTATGACAATAATTAATGCGAGAAAGATAACTAATATTTACATTTGTACCGAAAGCCTCAACTAATAGGAACTTGAGTTATGTAAGGCGACAGAGGAGCCTCACCGTTTCTTGCCCTCATTTCTGGCAGGTGAGATATTAACCTCTTTTTTACTATGCCTAATCCGGTACTCATGCCAGCAATGCGGTCACATGCTGTGTGGGCATAAAGAGCACAGACATCTGAATGACACACAGAAACTGTACTTAATCATTATTAGGGAGGGTTACTGGCCTTCTCCCACGTACAGATTCTCTTTAATGTCCTAATAAAAGCACACAGGGCTATGGGTGATCCTAACCTTTGTCTACAGCTGTTGGCAGCTTCTCCTCTCCAGAGCAGCACAGACGCAATGGAAGTCACTCCTTTTCCTGTACTTCAGAACATTCGTGGTTCGTACAAGTAAGACCTCCTACATCCAAATCTTCCAAATATACAAACAAACCCCAAACCTCTCACCTCCAACTTCACAATTTGCTAAAATAGGGCTTAGAGACCTGCAGAATAATCTGTATTTTTTAAAAGTCTCCCAATTAAATATGATGACCAGCTGAAGTTGGAAACCACTGATTTATTTAATGCTGTTACTTAATCTAAATTAATTAAGCTCTAGGCAGTCAGCACTGCTCCATTCTGAGTGGAATGGTTTGCCTGAAGTAAAAACCAAAGTGGACATTGACTCTACTACCCTGCCATTCAGAGAAATTTTGAGGAGACATGAGTGTAGTCTGATAGAAAGTCATGGAAAAGACCAGTTACCAAAAAATACAGAAAATTATTCTGGGGCCATAACACTCAAATGTCTAACTTAATTAATTTAAATTTACTGTAAGGAATTTAAGATTGTACTATTACTCTTCTTTGGCTCTTAAAAAATTGTTTCTCTCTTTCTGTCTGTCTTCTGTTGCATTTGAGAGAACTTCTTTCAGTATCTGACTTACTTCTATCCTTTGAAAAAGATCACAAAAGTGAGCAGAAAAAGTAGCCTTTAAAATCAGTTATGCTTTCCTTAATTTTTTTCAACACAAAGTTTAATTCTTTATCATAGCTCTAATTCAGCCCAATTTCCTTTTCTGTATGACATTCTGCTGCCAATAGCTGCTCTAAAATTGTACCTCTCTGCTGGGAATGTTACTGAGTTCCTACAGAGGCACTGCAGGTCAGAGGAAAAGCTGCCTTAGTGTACTTGTGTCTCACTTTGAATGACTTCATCGTACACTTTGATCCTTTCCACACCCTCAAATAGAAAACCTGAGAGACTGACCTCAGTTTCTTCCCAGTGATTTCTAACCAAGTAAGACTGAAAACCCTAGCTGATAAAAATAAAAGTCTTTAAGTTTTAACAAGTCTCCTGTAGCGAGTCAACCTGTCATCCTGGTGTCTTCCAGAGGGTTGGCTGTGATGTGGACATAGGGTTTCAGGAGCTGTTGGGAAACTGTCCTCCCACTCATGAGTACCACCACAGCTCTGGCCAGTCCCTCTCATTACCACAAGAGTTAGAACCTGTGTCAAGCTTCCAAAAGTATGGGGAGCAAGTAGCACAACAACTTCATTCAACAAAACTTTCTGGAGCTCCTACCATATTCTTGGCCCTGTGTTCATTGCTATGAAGGCGAAAGGGATGAAGAAAAATTTACACAATTTTGACACTATTAAAAGCAGGGATGCTTTTACACAGGGACGCTATAGCTCACAAAATACTCAGCACCGTGCTGTCTTCCCTCACGGACTGCTCTACACGTTATGCTATTACTGAACGTTTACAATGGCCCTGGGGTAGCACGGCAAATATTATTGATTTCATCTTAAATATACTAATGGCAATGTTAATATGTGCTTGAACACTTACAATTTTTATAAAAATAATGACTACCAATGTAGTGCTTTCTATACTATAGGCACTCTGCAAGGCATTTCAGGTAAATGTTCTTATACCGATGTGTAATCTGAAAATTGCATGTGTTTATTGATTAGGGAAAGCATTCATGTGCATCATGTGTATGTACAGGTCATAAGACAATTTTCAAGAGTAGGTTCTCTCATTCTGCTCTATGGATCCCAGATATCAAACTTGGATCATTGGACTTGGTGGCAAGTGCCTTTACATACTGAGCCATTATGCTAGCTAGTTTTATGTCCACTTGGCACAAGCTAGCTTCATCAGAGAGGAGAGAACCAATGTTGATATAAAATTCCTCATAAGATTGGGCTGTAGTTAGTAACTGATGTGAGAGGGCCTTTTTAGGTGGGGCCACCCCTAGGCTGTTATCCTTGGTCCTATAAGAAAACAGGATGAGCAAGCCATGGGGAGCAAGCCAGTAAGAAGCACCCCTCCATAGCCTATGCATCAGCTCCCACCTCCAGGTTCCTTCTTTGATTGAGTCTATCCTGACTTCAATGGTTGGTAACAGTTTCGGAAGCATAACCCAAATAAACTCTTTTTTCCCCAACTTGTCTTAGTTGTGGTGTTTCATCACAGCAATAGAACAGTGACTAAGACAGCCATCTCACCAGATCTTGTCTTCATCCTATATTTTAAAAACTGAAGCAGAAGAGTGGGCACATAATGTAGGGATAAAGCCAAGACTCAACCCAAGTCTCTTTTCTAGAGGTTGTCTTCTTTCCTGAATTCAATGAGGTTAAATGACGTATCCAAAATAATCAAGCCAGTGAAAAGTGATTTCAAACCCACAAATTCTGTTTCTTTTTATACGACAAAATTTTCAGCGTCACTGATACTTTCTACAGAACCATACAGCTTGTGCAGAGAGAAAAGGTTTCATTGTTTTCCATCTCAAGTAACTCAAATGGACTTTAAAAAGAATGCCAGCAGTTAGGGAATGAGTCCAGAGTCCTGCCATGTCTGTTAATAAATTATATTAATTATTTGCAAACATGCAAAATGCAAATGATCAGTCTTTTTCAAAGAATTAAAAGCTACTTTACTTTCAAAGAATTGTTCACAAAACCAAGCTGACAACACAGAAAAGGGAAGGTAAGAGGGGAGTTCATAGAATCTGCTCATTAAAACAGAGTGGGGCAGGATTTTGACCTTCAGACTTCAACATCTTCTTCTGACATCAGGGAGAAAATAGCCAAGAGCTAAAGGAAAGAGTCGCCAAAAGCCTATTAACCACAAAGGTATTGTGATGGGGAAATGGACTGCCTTGCAAACTGTACCAAAGAGAGTTTGAAAAGAAACATCTGTGGTTTTCAGGTAAAAGACTGGTGTTTTATTTAGCATCCGCGTTTTCATCAAAGGTGCTACAATTAACATTGGAGCTAAAAGGTGTCACAGACCAATCCTTAATTAAAAAAGAAAAAGGAAACTGAGAAAAGGCAGCTTAGCAATTATTCTCCATGGGAAAGATGACTGTAAGTAAGTGCACCTCATAAATTATTTGCAGACGTGTCCATATTAGAATGAAATAAGATCTTTCCGAGGGTAACACACCTGTGCCATGGATAATTGCCCTCATTCACAAATAATAAGTGGTCTGCCAGATGTTTCGCCCCACACAGTCATATGCAAGGCACAGCAGTAGGAGAGGGCATCTTAGCTCAGACCAGAGATGATCTTTTTATCCTTTGCAAGCTCTCAAGCTGTGTCAGCAGCTTATCCAGGAAGGTAACCAAAAGCATAGAGGACTCCAACTGTTAAACGCTAACCTTCCATCCCAGTGATTAAACTACCGAGGAATGCGCAGGGTTGTGAGACATCCCTAATTGCAATTAGATGCCTACAGTTCTTTCATTTAGTCTTTAATTTTAACAGATGTAAATTGGATATTTTCTCTCTTTCTGACAATTTTATACATGTACTATGACCACACTCACCCCGTTACCCTCTCTTCCCCCCTCCCACTCCCGCTGACCCCCATCTGCTTCTCAGCTAATCAGTCCTCCCACTCCTGTGTCTTTTCTTTGTGCAGGTCTTGTGCAGGGAGCCACAGCTGTTATGTGCTCATGATTGCAATGACCATGTCATATCTAGAAGACATCGTTTCATAGCTTCCTTCCCATTCTCTAACTCTCAATCTTTCAATCACTGTTCTGTGATACTCCCTTAGGGTGAGTGATATGCCTGTCCTATTTAGGACCAAGCACTCAACAGTCCTTTATTTATTCTCACTACTTTGGCCAGCTTTGAGTCTCTTCATTAGCCACCACCCACCGCAGAAAGAAACTTCTCAGATGCAAGCCAAGAGTAGTCTACAACTGAACACGTAAGTATTTAGAGAGCTGTTTGCCTACATGTCAATTCATCCAAACATCAGTAGTGGATATGACACTAGAGCCTGTGGCCTCTTCAGTCATAGGCTTTTGACCAGGTTTACAATATGAGGAATGAATTCACCCATGGAGCATGTCTCAAATCTAATCAGAAAGTGGTTGGTTCCTCTCAGAACAGTCTATTGCACCAGTGGGCATATCTTGCCTTACAGGTATCTTAACACGAAGGGTCCACAGACAGGCAAAACCACGGATTACTCACTGCTCTCTTGCAGCAGCCTGAACCACACCTTCTGGCTGACAAGATTCTCTTATGGTTTAAGGCTTTATCAAGATGAATGCTAACTCAAAACTGTGTAGAAGCTCATTCTGTAAAGAGAGAAACAACTTTAATGAATATAAATAATGTTAGAGGATAAACATTACTTTATTAGCAGTTATTATTAAAACAATCATTCTATATTTACTACTTGTATTCTTGGTAATATTTACCAACAAAATTACAATAATGGTGAACGATCTGCAGACGCTGGTTCAACAGTGGACTTGATATATTCAGTGGGAAATATATAAATGAGCTCACAGTTAGATTTTTGGAGAAACAGATGATGAAAAAATAGTTGTATCCTGAAGTTTGAACATGATGATACTATTATGCAAGTGACGTAACCATATGGTAGCTGCATTCAGTAGATAAAGAGTAAACAAAAATATATTCACACGCTCTTTCTCACATGATCCATGTAAACGGATTTACAGTAGCAAAGTAAATATATTCAGACACACTATTTGGACCATCAAGGTGAGTATAATATTGCTTTTTAGTATCAAATTGTTGATGTGTGAAAATAAGGTTGCTGTCCATGGCAGCAAATTCAGAAAAGTAAGTGTCCAGAGAAGCTGTTAACGATAGTACACCCACAGCACCGAGATCACATGTTTGCTCCTCCCTTCCTTCACTTAAAAACTGATCGCAGCCATACCCCAACACCTCCATATAAATGCACTTGAACAGGACCCTTTCACTAGGATGGAGTCAGCTAGAAATGGTCACCTGGCCACAGTTGCACCAATCAGAGTGCTTGAAGTACTCTTCAGTCTCATCCAGAGGAGATCATGTAAAGGAAGAAAGTCAGACAGAAGCAGTGGCAAGAAAGCCAAGTTCAGGTTTGAGTTCAATCTGTCTGACCTCTTTTGTGATAGTTCTCAAGTATGATGAGTTCAGGAAACCCAGTGACAGGAAGCAGACACATGAAAATGGAAACAGCCTGAAGGTGGCTGGAAATATAATCTAAATAATCTTTCTTACTAAAGCATTAGCTTTGAAAGCTGGTGAGCATGGGAAATAAATGTGAAAACAATAACAGATAACATCCTAAGTGATTAAAACAACAGTTGGGCTACTAGGCGAGAAGCATTTCAATAACCCAGGAGAAGAGGAGCCAGGGCTGCCTGGCCTTGTTTAAGCTTGGTGACATCAGAGATAATGTCTGTAACATAATCTATGTTGTATTACAGAGATTGCCACGTGTTCCAGTAGCCATCTTAAAATTTTGAACTGTTGATTGGAACAGGCTTTGAGAACTTTATGAAAGTCCAAGAGGTGTCTAAATTATAAGAGAAAGATAATTCCATAGATTCCAGATAATCAAGATCCACTTTGCAGTTACAGAAAACAGAACTCAGGGTAGAAAGATAGACTCCAAGAAGGGTGTGAGAATCCCCAGCTATCACCTTCTTCTCTAATGCTAAGTTCTGAGTGTAAGAGAAGAAACTCAGCCCTCATGCAAAGCTGCAAGAGACAAGTGTTAGACCATGGATTTCCCAGACTTCTTTCATGGTGGTGTTGCCCCAGGAGATTTATGACATTGCCTATTACTGGGAAAGCTCTTAGTTGCCAGTTTGGAGTAAGCAGGAACTGGACAATTCTTCTGTTGTTGGTGGTTGGTTGCTCCTTTTCACTTTGTTTGGGTTTCTGCTTTTTTCAATAGGTCACCTTCCCATTCAAATTCCAGAACCTGAATTCCCATTCAAATTCCTCGTATGACATGTTGATAATGAACCATTCAAGGGAGAGTAGAAGGTCATAGAAGCCAGAAGTCAACCCAAATCTCACAGGCTCCGTTTGCATGACTCAAGAACGAAGAGAGAAGCTGTGGTTTGCTTTGAAGGTTAGCAGATAATACCTTTGAAATAAACAGTTCCTGCCATCTTGAGCAAAGGTTCTGGAGACTTTAGGTTCAAGGCCGTGCATTTGTCACACTTAGACTAGACTTGCAGGAGTTCACAAATAAAATGCAGAGTGACTCTGTTGATTTACTTATACCCTGGGACTGTAGACACCTCCAAATTCATTAAGGAACCTGGAAGCCTGAGTAAAGGGGGAGATCAGATGTAAAGATTTTATTAACATCTACATTCAATTAAATCAATCATTACTTTCTTCTAGATTCTTATGCTATTAAAAAGAGAGTCCCACAGTTCGAGTCAAAGGTAGTGCCAGAGTTTCTGATGCTGGCCTGAGGTAGAATCTGAGATTTACATACCTAAAGCATTCCCAGGTGTGCTTTATGCCTGTTGGTCCAGGGGAGTGCACCTGCTTTGCGAACTTTAGTTATTATTACTAGCTGTTTCTTTAGTTGAGACTTCCACAGACAGAATGATGTCTTTCAGAACTATGTACATCCAATGTCTGGGACTTGTGAACTGTTGGAAGCCAAAGGCAATTAAGGTTGAAAAAAAAGAATCGAAAGCGGTAACCATCTGATCCTGAGATGGAGATGTATCCTGAGTTGTCTGGACAGACTCAGGCAGAAGGCCCAAGACCCCAGACTGAACAAGAGTGTGCTGGCAGCGTGGGTGCTCTATATAATAGGAGGTCCGCAAGCCCCCGCTGCCTCTCAAAATGGACAGGACCACCCGTCAAGGAAGGTGCATAGCACCTAGATGCTGAAGAGGGGCAGAAACAGCCTCTCCAGTGCAGTTACCAAGAGGAACTCAGCACCCCTGGGATCATGGTTTGGGGCCAGTGAGGCCTATCGTGAGCCTCTGGCTTCTAGATCTGTGAGATAATAAACTGGTATCACATTATGACAGGACAAATACAGGACACTAGACACCATTTTAATGAGGCCTTCCAGCCAGGGGGCTACTGTATAGCACTGCCCTCGTTAAGACAGTTGGGTTTTTGCTTAGGGTTTCTCTTGGTTTTGTTTGTTTTCTCTACCATGTAAAGAGATACTATGACATAACAAACACCGATCACAAATCAGTTGATCTAGATATATGTCCTGTTGTCTTGAGTAGATGGCTTCACTCTTCTGGCCTCAGTTTATTCATCTATTAAGTGACCATACAGACTTCAATCTCCAACAAGACCTTTTCCAAGTCTCTTGGAAATGTCTCTGCCTTCCACTCTGAAAGCTCACACTTTGGTCAGCCATAGCAAGTCTTATGAACTGTTGGGTTGGTTGAGAACATGATAGGACATTTTGTTGAGATGAGCTAGGAAGAAGCATTGCTTCCAAGGACTTGAGGCAGAGAAAACAATTCCTCAGGTTAGCTGCTCGAGACAAATTAAAATTTTGTCACTAGATTCACTCCAAAGCTCTTAGACCACCAAGAGGGCAGGAGATAAATTAAGAGGACAGGAGATTCTCCAAAACTTGAACACTGACTGAGAAAATAACACAAGCTCATAGACTTAGCTGAATGACAGACGGTCTGCTCTAGAATGAACAATCTTTCCCTGAGACAACATTATTTTTTCAAACTAAGATTCTTATAGCAATGCTCAATAAGAAAGGGTTTTGAAGTTTCAGAGCTGTAAATTCTAAAACCAGATTTAAAAATATTTAAGTCATGCTATAGGATGTCAGGATCATTTGAGATAAATATGGACGAACAACTTTCAAATTGAAGATTAAATGTAATATTAAAAAATGTTAGAGTGACTTTATTTCCCTTGCCTAGTCCATTTCAGCAGCAAGCTCCCCGGGCACTGACTGTTTACGATGCCTCTGTAAACACTGGACAGAAGCCACACATGGGCGCTGCATGCAGAACTCTGAAAATATGCTGAAAACATCATCTCCCGCTGCTCAAACAAGTTGGTGAGGGTTCAGAAAAGAGCTGGAATTTAGGTAGATCTTGAAAAGTTTGAGTTTTCAAATTATCCTAGATGCAGAAATTTCAACCCTGATACAGGGGATTTCTCACT
Organism: Psammomys obesus; assembly: GCF_907164565.1. Classification (NCBI taxonomy): domain Eukaryota; kingdom Metazoa; phylum Chordata; class Mammalia; order Rodentia; family Muridae; genus Psammomys; species Psammomys obesus. Next base: position 33,030,347 of record NW_026593286.1, on the reverse strand, counting down.
CCCAGGAAGATTGACTTGATTCTGAACTGAGCTCCAGAAATACATTTATAATTGTATATAAATTACGTGTAATTTATATACATTTAAATACATATAGTAATGCATTGCCATTATTGTTGTTATCAATGTTATTACTATTAATCCGGTGTGTGTGTGCACGGTGGCACGAATGTGGAAGGCCGAGACAGTGTGTGGAAAGTGATGCTCTTCTCCCACCATGTGTGTTTTGGTGATCCAGCCCCTGGTTGTCAGCTTGCTGGAAGGCTCCTTTATCTGCCGAGCCATCTTGGCAGCCCAGGAATGATTATTTATATTAATCGCTCTGACAATGCTACTGCATGTGGTTCTTGGACCACACTTGGTGAAAAAACAAGTTGGGAAACACTCACTGTACAACTATGAGGAGCCTTTGTGCCTGTTCTGGGCTGCTGCCACAGCACAAGAGAAACTCTCAGAGAGAAGAGAAAGGGGACCCCTCGACAGTGAGTTAGTTGTTTAAAATGACACAGCGAAGCAACTCAGTAATCTGATAACTGTTGGAGGAAGAAATAGAAAGCAACGCTGGTAAGGAGTTTGATATCTAAGCTGGTCATTCTTAAAGCACGATCCTCAGACCAATACCATGAGAATGGCTTGAGAACTTAGAAACGTAACCAGTCAGGCCCTGCTCCAGTCCCATGAAGTCTCCAAGGCTGAGTCTGGGATCTGGACGCCCTAACAACCTCCAGCAAGTGACTGTGATGAACAAAATTTGAGCTCCACCACACACGGAGACGGAAACACCCAGTATTAAGGGAGCTAAACAAATAAAATATGTGACATGGCAAAGAGGAACTTCCTGAAACCCTGGCTCCCTAGCCCAACAGCTGTTCAAGCCTGGGTGGGTAACTGAGCTAGAAGCCCTAGTTTCTCTAGCAGGGTGGTATTAAAGCCTTCAGTTACCGTGTTAGAAAAAAATGACGAGGATCAGAGGAGCCAAGATGTGTACAAGCATCTTACAATCTAGAAGCACCAAATAAACGTACCTAATAGTTTGAAGTTACAGGTTGGTACCACTCTATTTATTACACAAATATTAAGGGCATGCTGTGAGATGACAGTTACTGTTTCCTATGATAGGAACATCTGAATAAATCCCCTGCAGCCTCTTGTTGGAGGAAGTCAGGGAAATAACTCTGAATTTAGGAACAAGGTGCTGTAATTTCAGATAAGGACTGAGCAGTAACCAGTGTGGTCAGGAGTTCGGTATGGGTGAATCTCCCATCCTGACACGAGCATGCTTTTCTCCCCCAGTACTTAGAGCAGGGCTGGATGGAGAAAAGTCAGCAATGGAAGCAAGGTCACTGGAAGTGAGCGCTGTGTGATTAAGGGCAGCAGAAGGGACTATGAAGCGAGGCTTGAAAGTACCCAGAAAGTAAGCAATTTAATGAAACTAATAGGCCTACCTGGAGAACAATGAAGAAAGCAAATGCTGTAAAACCCCTTGGGTTGTGTAGAAAGAAAGAAAGAAAGAAAGAAAGAAAGAAAGAAAGAAAGAAAGAAAGAAGGAAGGAAGGAAGGAAGGCAGGA
>NW_026593286.1:32980368-33028678 GCF_907164565.1 Psammomys obesus | reverse complement strand
GAAAGAAAGAAAGAAAGAAAGAAAGAAAGAAAGAAAGAAAGAAAGAAAGAAAGAAAGAAGTGTATTACAGTGTTAAAACATCAAGGAAAAGGCTAGCCTGAGTTTTCTAAGCAGGTGATATTTTAAAATGACCTCCTTTGTGTCTGTAGACAAAACTGCTTCCTTTAGATCCTCACAAAATATAGATAATAAAATTACACATAGTGCCCATTCACGGGTGCTGTAATCAGTGTATGAATAAATTACTTAATTGATTCCAATGAGAAATCCTTGTGGTTTTTGTTTTATTGGGTTTTTTTGTTTGTTTGTTTGTTTGTTTGGTTGTTGTTTTGGTGTTTTTATTTTGTTTTTCCTCTGCCACTGGGATGACAATGACATAGTGATAGGCTATTCTGGGCTCTTTCCACGCAGCTCAGTAATGATGCATCTTTGTTAGCAGAAAGGCACTTAAAACAAAACAAACAAATGACTCTGTTTTCAATTCCTAATCAAAGTCTGTGGACCCAGACAGAAAGCTTCAAGGACAACTTTTGTTCTCCAGCTTGTCTGCAAATGTGGAGGTTTGCAGATGGGGAAGGGGTGTCACTTGTTGGGGCTGCCTTTGCAAAGAATGGAGTGCCTGTCACTTGAGTTGATGGCTGAAAGCATTCCATCCACCAGGGACTGATGAGATACACACACAATTAGTGATTCTCATTCTAAAAGAAGACGAACTTCATTAATAAATCATTAGGGATTGTGAGTTTTTGTGTTTTCCACTTCCCCTTACCACCCACACACTAGTGGCAAAATGGTCTCCAGCTATTATTTTTAACACAGAGTTTGGAATATTCTGAGTTCTTTCAATTTAATGGGCATTTAGACCTCACAACTAAGAAATTATTAATGTTAATTGTGAGGTCTTATTTTTTTTTCTTCCCAAAGTGGGGGTTCTGGCTGTTCTGTTAATTTTTCAAATAACTTCATTTAGCAAGATCTATTTATAATTTAGGTTTAGAAACTGTTTTTTTTTAATGGTTCTAATTAGAGATGGAGCCTCCTAATTACAATCTGATTCCCTAAGTATCCAGTGTACCTCAAAATACTAGTCAGTGATACCTAGGAAATGACTCAGCCTTTCTCCACAGCCTGACTCAGACCCCTACGGACAGCAGACAGAAGCCCAAGAGCAGAGCTGTAAGGAACTCCACTGACCTGTCTCTAGTTCCTCTTCACCTCCTGTGAATCCACCATCTGCAATGCAGTGGCTCTCTCTGACTCTGGGTGAACAGATGCTCATTGCATGGGTGCCTACCGGGAGCGTATGTCCCTCCATGCCTTTTCTCTCCTCTCAATCTCTTCATGCAACTCCATTAAAGACAGATGTGCTACTGCTGCATCCAACAAGACTGAAAAACTTAAACTTTGATGAGTTCCCTCCTTCCTACTTACAAGAAGACCGAAAGCCCTTAACCAGTCTCTATGACCCCTACATTGAAGAAAAGGGTTTTTTGTTTGTTTGTTTTCTCTGGTCATTCTGGTTTTTGCCCATTTATATGTCTGTCACATCACAGAAACGCATACTTTAAGACTTAGTCACAAAATCTGTCTTTGAAAACTTATCATAACCAGGATTTTACCTTCATAAATTTCAAGGATATATAGTATTTGGGATTCAAGATAATGGGGTGTTGAGGAAAAGGATCTGGTTCCTACTCTGAGAGTCATGGTCCACTTTGTAAGTAACATTTCCAAAACTGTATTCCTTTATTGGAAATGGTTGGGGTGGAAATGCACAGAGAACAGCTTGAGTGAATTACAATACACTCCAATGTGCCATCCAGCAATGGCCTCAAGGCCTATGAATAATGATGGCAGAACGTTTAAAACATTTGGATTCATCCCATACAATTTAGTTTTCAACCTTTCTGTAGCTCCCTGTGTACAGCTGCCTTCCACTGTCAGTATTATTGAGGTGATCTTAGGTCTAGAAGGAACAGTTCAGAGAACTCATGGCACTTTGATTTGATACTGGTTTTGCTTGTTTTCTATTTCTTTCTTGCCACCTCCTTCTCTTCTTTTTCCTCCTCTTCCTCCTCCATCTTATTTTCCTCCTTCTCTGATCCTCTCTTCATCTTGTGGAAAAACCAGTATGCTTTAATTAACTGCTCTTTTCTAATTGAAGCTTATCTATAATCTATAGTCATGTGGCTTTTAATAGCCCAATATACAAACATTACATAGACTGTGGCATAAAAAACGGAAAATACTATGAATGCTTTCTCTTTCAGTGCTGATATTTAACTCTTGACTTCTGATACAGCCCCATGAAACCTGGCATGATCAAAACAATGCTGATTTTAAAGAAAGTCTAATAAATCATGGAGAAAACTTAACAATTTCTGTTTTCTTTATATAATGCCTAAAGTACCATTTGCACATAAAAGCTCTTTGGAAAGATGAGAAAGTAGTCATAAAAATTTTGCCAAAAATGCATCTCTTCAACATTTTTGTCCTTATTTTTTGCCTTTTTTTTTTGCACATTTAAAATAGGGCTATATTCTTTAATCTTTCATTCACAATTAAAATTTGATATTTAAAAATACAATTTGAATAGTAAAAATATTTTTTTTCATTTTTCTAAGCCATAGGAAAACAAGGCTAAATAGGGAAGCAGGTAGGAATCCAGACTGAAGCAATCTAATATCATTTTTTTTCAAGAGAAATCCCCCAAATCAGCAAAGTGAATCAAACAAGTAGCTCAGATAAGATAAGAACTGTCACCAACTCTGTTATTTAGGATTCATTTCTAAATGACTTCTAACTCTAACTGCATTACTAAAATCTCCATACTACACACATTTGCCAGGAAGAGCTTGTGAGGAAGTAACAAAAATGTCCTGAAGAAGTATGTTCTTGGGTCATTGTGAACACCAGGTAAGAGATCACCAGTGTCTCAGAAGGCCATTCTGTTCTGTAGAGACCTTTAGGCCACTTAGAAGAATTACCTACCAAGCAACCACAGTCAACACTTTCTCCTAAGAACAAGAGAGAGCAACAAAAACCAAGGAACAAAACACCCACCCAACTTAAGTAAAACCAGATATCAGCACCTAGAATTACAATCTATACAACTCCCAGATACCTAGGCACCAGCTTAAAAACACCATCAGTAACAGCCAGGACAATGTCTGCACTAGGGCCCAAAAACCCTACCAAAGCAGGCCCTGACTATTGCGACATAGCCAAAGGGCAGGAAAAAACTACTGAATATCCTTAGTGAACAAGATAGAGGTCCTTAATGCAAATGAATAAATCCCTTAAAGAATTCTATGAAAACACAAATAGTGAAAAGAAATGAATAAACTCTTTAAGATCTGAAAATGGAAATAAAATCAGCAAAGAAAACCCAAACTGAAGGAAATATGGAAATAAAAAAAGTTTAGGAACTCAAGCAGGAGGCTCAGAAGCCAACTGCACCAACAGAATACAAGACATGGTAGAGAAAAATCTCAGGCATGACAGAGGAAATGGCTACTTTAATCAAAAAAAACTACTAACTCTAAAAAAATTCCTGGCACAAAACATCCTGGAAATCTGAGATAAAACCTAAGAATAATGAGAATAGAAGAAACCCAGAACAAAATGCACAGGAAATATTTTCAACAAAATCATAGAAGAAAATTTCCCTAAACTAAAGAAGGAGATAAAGAAACTGAAAGATCAAAAACAAGATCATCTCATTAGATGCAAAAAAGGTCTTTAACAAAATTCAACATCCCTTCATGATAAAAGTCCTGGGGAGATTAGGGATACAAAGGGCATACCTCAACATAAGGGCAGTTTACAGTAAGCCCACAGAAGACAGCATCTTAATTGGAGAGATACTCAAAGCAATTTCACTAAAATCAGGAACAAGACAAAGCTGATCATTCTCTTCCTACCTATTCAATAAAGTACTTGAAGTCTTAGAGCAATAAGACAACTGAAGAAGATCAAGAGGATGTAAATCGGAACGAAAGAAGTCAAAGTATCATTGATGATATGGTAATATACACAGTGACCCTAAAAATTCCATCAGAAAACTGCTACAGCCGATGAACACTTTCAGCAATGTAGCTGGATGCAAAATTAACTCACAAAAATCAGTATCTCTTCAATATACAATGACAGATGGACTTAGAAAGAATTCAGAAAAACAACATCCTTTACAATAGCCTCAAATATTATAAAATATCTTGGGATAACACTAAGCAATCAAGTGAAAGACTTGAATAATAAAAACTTTAAGATATTGTAGAAAAACTTGAAGAAGATATCAGAAGATGGAAAAAATCTCCCATGTTTGTGGACCACTAGGATTAATGTTGTAAAAATGACTATCCTACCAAAAGCAACCTACAGATGCAAAGCAATCCCAACCCAATTCTTCACAGAACTTTAAAGGACAATTTTCAGCTTCATATGGAAACATACACACACACACACACACACACACGCACACACACACACACACACACCAAACAAATACACCAAACAAAACAAAACAGGAAAACAAAATAATCCTGAAGGACAAAAGGCAGTATCATTATCCCCAGTTTCAAGCTATACTACAGAACTATGGTAATACAAGCCGTACGGTATTAGAACCAAAATAGACATGCTAATCAATGGAATTGAATTAAACATACAGGCATAAGTCTACATTAATATAAACATAAATGCATTGAATCCACTCTTTTCCATACATATTGGCTTCACCTAACAGGTTTTTTATAGTTTATAATCACCCCCCTTTCTATGACCACACTCTCAAAATCATTGCTTAACATGTATTTCCTTCATTATGAGAAATAATGAGAAGCAACCAGAGATTAAGTTTTCAGCAGCTTTCACCAAAGCATAACAACTTCTTCTACTCCATATTTCTTCTCTCTGAGGTAGAAAGGTGTTCTAATTTGCTTTTCTGTTGCAATGATTTAAAAACAGCAAAACAAAAACAAAAACCTCTGATCAAAACAAGTTTGCGGAGAAAGGGTCTACTTGGATTGTACTTCCCAGGTCACACCCATCACAGAGGGGAGCCAGGGCAGGAGCTCAAGTGGGAACCATGCTGGACGGCTGTTTGGTGCCTCTTCAGTCGAACTCACCATGAGCCAGCGTTTTACACAGGTCCACCTGCCCAAGGGCGACCCACGCACCATGAGCTGGGCCCTTCTGCATGGATCATCACTCAAGAAAATGCCTCACAGAAATGCCCACAGGCCAATCTCATGGAAGCAATTCCTCAGCTGAGGCTCCCTCTGCCCAACTGTGTCGGGCTGACAGCCAAGATCAGCCATCACAGAAAGATGTGAGAGTGTACAATGTTTCTTTAAAGCGGTATATACTGTAAAGTTCTGTCAGATGATGAGTACCATCAGTCTGTGCTTCGTGTTCTGTGGGTGATGTACCCAACCATGTCTGAGCTTCTTTTTCCAGAGGCTGAGCCCTGCTCAACTTGTTAACTATTTGCCCAAATTCTACACTTAATTATAGTTCCCTACTTCACCCAACAGAACATTGATGTTATTGACTGCAGTCCTTGAGAGAACGTTATGCTTGTGACTAACAGGAAAACTGCTGAGTTTATTCCACATCAGTTCTTGAGTTCATCAGTGCCCTTTTTCCCTACCAGAACTTTATCCATATCATTCCATTTGTCAACAAAGCTATGTTTACCTTTCATCTGTTTCAGATTATGAAATCACAAATGTAGGGCCATTCACCATTTTTTAAATATGGCCAGATTATGTAAAATAATAGCCTAAAATTTTGGATTTTATGGAATCTTGGGGTGTGTGTATACTCATTTTTTTACACTAGCATTAGGGTACATTTCTTTCACATTTTATTTCACAGTAAGCTGGCCCCTCTCCTTCATCACTCCTCTTTCCCTTCCCTCCTCTTTCTTTTAAAAGCCTATGTTGCTGCTTTCTCCTGGTGTGTGAAATTTTCCACAGATGTATGTAAAACATTCATAAAACTGAAGAGCTTTGTCAACCCTCTAGAACTACAATCAGAAGAAAGAATGAACAACCACACTTTCTTGCTTCTCACATTACAAATTCCATACTCTCTGGGAAGACTGCCTATTTGTCTACAAGGACTCTGACAAAGTCAAATATTAAAGACAGAAAAGTCATAGTGACACAATAATCATATTTTGTCGTTATGATTTTTTAAACTGTTAAGTGAGGTTAGATTCAGTGTCATTTACCTGTGATGTCAGCACCCAGGAAGCTGTGACAGATGGACTGTGATTTCTAGGCCAGCATACATAGCCTAGAATACATAGCAAGACCCTGTCTCAAGAAGAAAAACAGTATTGAATGATGTGTTGATCTTGTAATGCCAAGGAGTTATGCTTTTAGGCCAATTCTTGTTACAATTATATGAAATCCCATGAGAATTTTAGGAGTGGTAGATGGAACCATAAAGGTTTTTTTGTTTAGTTTTGTTTAGAATTTGATGATCTTTTTAGTTATGTTACTTTGCAAAAATGTGTGAACTATTTAACTATTTCATGTTAAATATCTTAACCAAGTGGGCTTAACTTCTCCCAAAATACTATTACATCTTCCAGAAATGTAACAAACCTCCCCCTTTGTACCATCAACCAAGGTTAGTAGGAGATAAGAATGGCTTCCATGCCCAAACACAAACTCTCAGTGAGCACCACTGTACTAATTTCTCATGACCAGCTAGCTCTTAATCGCATGATAATTATTTTCTATAGCATCAAAGATGAGACCTTTTATAGGTGTTAGGCTTATCTTATTACTTCTGAATCTGGCTCATGAAATAATTGATGCTTTCAATATGTTTATTTACATTTTTATCTACTTATACCAAACAGCCAAAACCTGAAGTTTCAATCAATGATAGCTTCAGTCTCCTTCCTCTTATTTGAAATGAGGATAAGACAAATCTGCTATTCGAAATTGCTTGAGCAGGGAGAAGCTTGGCCTTAGCAGAGGTCATCAGGAAGTTCTTTGGACTGAATATGGTGCTAACTATGTTTCTACGTCAACTTGACACAAACTAGGGTCATTTGGAAGAAGGAACATCACTAAACAAAAGGCTCCTATGGGCAATCATATCCTGCGTTTTCTTGTTTGATAGTTGATATAGGAGGACTCAGCCCATTGTGTGCTGTGCCACTCCTGAAATGGTGGTTCTAGGTTCTCCAACAGTGAAGAGCAAGCAAGTAAGCAGCACCCCTCCATGGCCTCTGCACCAGCTCCTGCCTCTAGGTTCCTGCCCTATTTTTTAGTTCCTGCCTTGAATTCATTCCATGGTAGACTGATATGAAACTATGAGCTGAAATTAACCCTTTCCTCTCCAAGCTGTTATGGTGTTCTATCACAGCAATAGAAATCTTGACTGAGACATTATTTTTTTTTTTAACCAAGAGGATGGGGGTGGGACAAGCTTGGTCCTAGAATTAAGATACCATGTACTTCAGAAACAGGGCTCAGAGCCCCCTGATCTATAACTGACTTTATTGACACCTGCCTAAAGGACTAGCTTTTGTGATATCGGAAGGCTCCAGGCAGATGATTTGTCACACTTTACACATGCAATGTGGCATGAGAAAAAAAAAAAAGTGAATTTAAATCTGAGTATGAGATTTCTATCCTAAACAGCTAAAAAAGTGATACTGCCATTTCTTGGATTTAGACAGACACTAAGAGAAATAGGTTTTAGGGGCTGGGTATTTGTTTTGAAGGATGTTTATTTTGAGATATAAAATAGATCTTTTAAGTACAAAACCAGAACTGAGCAGTGACATTCGATGGGTACTTGAAAATATGTTAAAATATCATAGCCAGCCAGGAAAATGGCTCAGTGGGTAAGAGCTCAAGCCTGGTGGTTTGAGTTCAGCCTCTGAGATTTAGTAATGGTAAGACAGGAGCACCTCTTCATGTTGCCCTCTGACCTCTACCCATGTGCCATGGCATGCGCACACCTGCAAACACACACAAACACACAGCAAACCATACACAAACAAATAAATAAATGTTGTATTTATATATGCATATACATATATATCATTTCTAAAGAAGGCGGGGTATACTGATAGAATGCTGCTTGGCCTCAGGAAGGATGGCTGTGTCTTACAGGAAGCTCTATTTAGGAAGCCAGACTCATCTTCAAGCTGCATCTGACCTTGATTTGCTACATCTGTACTCAGATTTTCCCCTCAAAACCTCTCCCTTTTCTTTCACCTCCTACCACCCTTGACTTTTCAACAGAAATATTACAACTATTCTTTTAAGCAAGTATTTCTTGCCCATTTTGGGTGTCTAAGAAGGCCTGTGGTAATGGCTCTGGGCCAAGGAATTTTTCTAAGAAACAGAACACGGGCTTCCTCGGGCACGGAGTCAGCCGCTCCAGGAAAAGAAGCTTTCTCAGAGACAGTACAGATAAAAGGCCCCAGCATCTCTCTCCTGCTAGAATCTTTTTCTTTTCATTGTTTCTCAACACTCGCAGAGCCAACACCAACTCTAAGACAGTCTAATGAACTATTGAAAGATGACTACTTGAAGCTGTGACTACCTAATCTTTGCACATCAGTCCCACCCATGAGAAGACTGAGAGCTTGAGCAAGCTTTCCTATGCCTCAGCCTTGGCTCCTCGCATCTGTAAAATAAAGAATTGGACTAGTTCATTTCCAAGGACTTTTCCAGCTCTGCAGTTCTATTAACTACTAAATAATTTAAATGGGTCAGGAAATTTCCATGTTAATTTGAACCAAGTGCAGAGTGAGGCATCATTTATATCAACTCTAGCTGTGACCATCTACAAACTGGACTGATCCACCACCAGAAGTTTCCTGGCACTCTTAGCACCTGCAGCAGTGACCTTCAGCTTTGGCGAGAGCAGAACACAAGAAAACATTTCATTAACTCAGGAGCCTTTTTAATATTCAAGTTGAATTGTTTTTCAGAAATTTTGATATTTATTTATAATTATTATTACATGCTAGTTGTTCATATTAATGGGTTTTACTGTGACATTTCCATATTTGCATGTATCATATCTACCATCCAACCCTACCTTCTCTTATCTCTCCTTTCCCACTCCATCCCCTTACCCTTCCCTCATATTCCATCTGCTTTCAAGTTGTCTAATTGTCAAATACAAGTTTACACATATGGGAGAAAACATGAAATGCTTGTCTCTCTGCATCTAACTTACATCCTTCCATTCTCTGGCATGTCACGTGATTTTGTTCTCACTTATGTCTAAGTAAAACTCCGTTGTGTAGTTGTATCATATTTTCTTTATCAGTTTCTCTGCTGATGGGCACAGTTTGGTTATTATGAACAGACACATGTAGGTATATAGGTATTTCTCTTACATGCTGACTTTGTTTCACTGAATATATAACCAGGAGTGAGATAAATTTATTGTATGTGACAGTTCTACTTTTAGCTTCTTGAGAAACCTCTAAACTGCTTTCCACAAGAGCTATGTTAATTTACATTCCCACCAAGAATGGTCCTTTTTTCTGCCAGGAAGTCTTGTGTAGTTTTTGTTAATTTTTTAAGTGCCCACACACAGCAAAGCACCATAGAGCATCAGTACTATGAATTATTACTTAGGCTTATAAGGCTGGCTTTCCGTCTGATTCGCACAATAACTTCTGGATTCTTATTCTGAAGGACAAGCAAGGATGCCAAAAATGCCTTGATTCTACACAGAGTTGCTTATTTTTTTGAAAAATTAACATTCTATAAATATCAATCATTGAACCAACTTTTAAAAATAAACTAATTTATTCCAGCAGTTAGTGGAAATCATTTTTATTAATATTAAAAGGACTTCTCCCATGATAATAACTGTTAATATAATATACTAAGAATAACTTCATGTTTACTTGTACATGGGAATTTCTGAGAACTGTCAGAGTCACTGGGAAGGATCAGAAATACCCAAGAATAGAGAGAGAAGAAACCATTTTGAAAAGTTTAGTTTTCTTGTGTAGTGTTAAGCTCTAGACCCAAATAATGTCAATAAAACTAGATAACGTAGGAAGAGAAAATGAAAGCTCAAAGTTAGATCTTCGCTATTCAGCTTAATGTTCCAGCAGAACATTTTCTACCATTGTTGTGCACCTCTGATATGCATAAGAGAAAATAGAGATGAGTGAGATTGCAGGAGACAATGTTTTCTTCCAAAACACAATCGCTGATATTTTCTGTTTCGTATTTCTGAATTCATGGAGGGAAAATACCTCCGCTGCATTTCTTTACAGATAAATTTGAAATCTAAGTTCTTAACAAGAAAAGGAGCTTCACACCAAATGAGAAACCCTCTTTTGATCATGGGGCTGGCCATTTTTCTGTCGTGTTCTTAATTTCCATTCAATAGCACAGGTTGCCTTTTTATTAAGAATATGTGCGTAGGTTGCAGTTATGCAGAGAGGTGTACACTCTACTGTGAAAATCAAAACAGAAGTAGCAGATGGTGCTGCTGCAACCCAAGAGACCTCTCACTGAGCCAGCTCAGAGCAAAAGCCTCCTTCATCCAGCATGAAGATATGATATTTAGAATTCCTGCCTCTCTTTTCATTTAATTATCAAAGCATGAGAGAGTGAAAGGTGGGTTTGTACAAATTACAGCCAATCATCAAGATTCTCGCCTCCGTCCATTCATTTGTGCTGGGAATCATGTTGGTCAGATATGTACATAATCCAGAGAGCAACGGTGTAGATTCCTCGTGAGAAATAGTGACTCATTTAAACTCAAAGTGATCTTTCATCCTAATAAGCTGTGATCTTCTGCTTTTACATTTTCAGAGAAATACAAGAATGCCTCTGTTTTAAGGAAACTTGCTATTTAAGTTAAAATCTAAGATATTTGGAGAATTGCTTTTCAGCTTGGATGATGCATTTGCAACATAAATAATTTACCATCCTAAGGGGGAAAGGCTATATCTCAATTGTCAAGTTCTTTATCAAATACCAGCCTTTGCAAATGAGAGAAGTAAGCCACAGCCAATGTGTTTCACCCTGCTCCCTTGCCTTGTAGAACACTATCTTCACTCAAATCGCCATGGAACAAATGAGGACGCACTCTGATCTTATTCCACCAGGCAATGGCCATGGTTTCTCATAGCAGACTTGAGGAAGCATATTTTTTCCCCACTAAGAAAAGATCTGGTAGATGCCTGACTTCATTCTAAAACTAGCTAACTTTATTGATATCGTGAGTCGTGTGGAGAATACATGAAAAGCTGAAAAACGTACTCTGCCTTTTTAAGGAATGTTAGCCAGTTGTATCTGAATCTTCCAGCAAATGTTTATAACTAGATAACAGTGGCAGATACCATCAAGGGTCCATCCACGCTCTGAACTTTTCAGAATGCTCATGAACTACAGCTCCCATCTCCCCAGCTACAGGGCCCCTGCCCCCAGTACCGCCATCTCCTTTTGGCTGGCCACCCCTGCTATCAGAATTCTCTTACATCTGTAGGTAATGTGAGCTAGAAGTACCAGAATTCATGTCACCTCAAGCTTAGCACTAACTTGGACCAATTGTTGCAGAATTATTGTCCAAGCCCCGTGCCTCAAATCAGTACACTGTGAAGTATGGTCTGTGCTATTTTCTGCATTTCTTAGTGGTACAAGAAACTTGGGTGCACAAGCTAGTACCCTTTCTGAAACTTATTTAAAAGCAAACTTCTGTTGTCTTCTTTTCCTTGTTTCTCACATGTCCCATGCCCTTACCAGTTTTTCCAATAAATCACTTCTATGGGACTCTTTCATTGGTTCCACTTCTAGGCGATACAGTCTAAGACAGATAGTCCTAGCTGTGTATTCCTAGGAAGTAGCCTCCCTAGATAGAATCCTGAATAAAGGTGGGCCATGAGCTGATCAGAAACTGACAGGAATCTCTCTGGTACAGTTAGTGGATGGATAATAATCCTTAATATGCTTTAATATGATAGTCAACAAGAAAGACCTTTGTCTGTGGGTTGGGGTTAAACATTTGGGATCTACTCTGACCTCACCACTGACTGCTAAACCTATGATCAGGATGGAGTCTCAACACGGCTCAGCTCAAAAGGTGCAGAAATACATAACCTCGAGTTTTGTACTTCCCACCCTTAACTCATATGTAGAAACTCAATAATTAATGTGCTAGTATTAGGGAGTAAGTATTTTGTAAAAGAAAATAAGTTATAATTGTAGGACCAAAAGAGTGTGGGTCAGGAAGGACCAGGAGGGCACTAGATTAAATAGAAGGTGGCAGTCAGAACATACACTGGAAATGGAGATTTCGTTGATAAGGAGATGCTCTTTCGTGACCTGAGACTCAGATATACTGGCAAAAGCACCTGGATCTGATCTTCATATACTGATGAGTCATTCCTAACAGACAAAAATGATGATGACAATGATGACGATGATGATGATGATGATGATGATGATGATGATGAAGACATGCCACCTTTGAAAGCATCAAAATTAAAATTAATAGTTTCACCAGTTTGTAGAATATATTTACCCATACATTGACCTGCAGTATAAAAAGCATCATGGGAAAAGAGAAAGACTCAGTTCCTCAATACTAGTTCTTACTTTTCAACTTGGACAAGACTGAAAATCAAAAACAGCAACCTATTCTGATGGAATAACAGGTTATAATACCATTCCAAAGATTTGATAACTGTTAGGAAGCTATTTTCCAGAACATTCCTTCTCAAACTACTCTTCTGGTACCCACAAAACACAAGTGTATTATGCTGTATGACAGGCACCACTAAAAATTTAACCAACTTTCAGTGGCCATAATACATTTCTTACAGCAGATTAACACTGCCTCTAGGAGCTGGCACGAAGCTATGCATCTGGCTAATGTATTATTTTGAACACTCGTCTATAAGAAATGTTAGAAGCAGTTTTTATTCACTTGGAATTAACAACAATACACAACCATGATCTTATCCCAAGACTATATTAACTTTCATGCCCACTAATGGACTGCATTGCACTTAGACAGAACAGGAAAAACGTACCTGCAATTTAAGAAAAAAGTAGCCTGTGGTAAAAAAACAACAACAACAACAACAAAAAAAACCCATAAGCTGCTGAGCAGTGGGAAATAAGGCGACTGCTTGATCATGAGCTACAAAGGATATTAGAATTCAGACTTAGAGAAAACTCACATGAATGTGAGTATAGAATAGACTGTTTGATGCAGAGATTCTTCATGAACTCATTATCGTGGATTCCTTCCTCAAGAAGTTAAACTAGACACGCTTGGCTGCTAAATGTGCACTCTGTGGATAAAAAGGAAAATCAGTGAACCCTGGATGTGTTGCCATTTTTTCAGGAGTCCAGCCAGCCTTTTCATGGTTCGCCATAAAGAAATCTTATTATAGCAGAACCCTTTTGCCATACAGAAAGATCATTACGAAAACTTAACTAATGAGATCACTCAGAGAGTGAAAGTGTTTGCTTCCAAGCATGATGACCGGAGTTTCATCCCCAGAGCCCACATGGTGGAAGGAGAGAACTGACTGCAGAAGCCATTCTCTAACCTCCATACACATATCCTGGCACTTGTGTACACACATAAAAAGTAAATAAAGAAATGAAAGAAGTAAATAGACATGATGAAAAATTTCTCGGGACTAAGTGTCGGTCGGTTTTCTGTTGTGCTAGGCAGTGGAGAGAAACAATTCAAAGCTTAAAAGGAAGAAAAGTTTATTTGGGTTCTTGCTTTCAGACGTCTCAGTACAGGCTCAGCTATACCGATTGCTTTGGGCTGAACCAAGGCAGAAAGACCTGGAAGAAGAGCACTGCTCCCCCTAAGGTGGCTGGGTGCCTCGGAAGCAGGAAAGAGTAGAGGCCCACAGCAATAGCAATACTTCCATGCCACGATCCCAGTAACTCAGCTCCTCCTGCCAGGCCCCACCTCTCCATAATGACATCATAGTATAAATTTTTCAGGGGATTAATTCATTAATAAGGAGGCTGGATGGATATGATTCTGGTTTAACAGAATCTAAATTTAACAAAGTCAGTCTTCCAAAATATCCCCCCAGCAAAAAAGTTTCAGATGTGAAGGGCATAAAAGAAAGTGACAGTAAAATATTGGTTGTAGTCACAGGACAGTTAATGGTTCCAAAGAAAAGCTCCACCAGCAGTTTAAATGTTTGGTATTCAAGGTTTTTGTTCCTGATGGAATGCCTAAGAGCCAGGGTTATATTCCCATCTATGTATTGTGTCAGAGCTCACCTACATGAGCACTGCTCCATAAGTAAATGAGAACCCAACAGGGGTGAAGAAGGAAAAATCAGGTGCTAGTTAGATTCTTTCAGGATTTAATTCCAGCGAACTGCATAACTCTGTACAAACTTACACTGGAAGCTCACAAACTTGTTTTCTTAAGACTAGGATACCATTCCGTTTCTCCTAGGCAGAAAATGATGTTTAAATCAGTACAAAAGCACTCTCAAGCAAAATCATAATAAGAATATGCACAGAATAAAAAATATGTACATCTCATAGTAAATAGTTTGACTACTAGCAGTGACGTGGACATCCCCATGAAGTTAAATGATGATCTGTGTAAGAAGCTACTTAAATCACCACTTCCCTGTTATTGGGATCCTTGAGATTCAGGGCCCCTCACAACAGGTATTTCTTTGACCTTTCTTCTGAGCTAATCCTGCTCTCTGACCCTTGGCAGAAGATTGTCTTTAACATAGAACTAATTGTTTGAGCCGTTTCCTTTTGTTAAGAGCATGAACTTTGGATATCATCTAATTGTGATAGTTCCTAATATAATTAGACGGAAAGCCACCTGCTGAAGTGGAATAGGGTACATTCCAAAATTTAAAAAGGAAAAAAGAGAAAAATTTAGTTCTATTTCCTGTCCTATTATTCACACATTGTCTTACCTGGAAAAACAGTATTTCTTATCTCTAGTTCTCAAACTCTTTCCTTATGTGACCTTTCTGCTGTCCTCTATCTTTAATAGATAATTGTGTCTACTAAGTATCTGCTAAGATACTGAGCACAATAATATGGTGATATTTTTCTCAACTGTTGTCTTCTGTGAGGGCCCTATGACAACACTGTGGACATTGTTCTACATACATACATTATAATCTCTTCCACCGTGAAGAGCCTCTGTGAGCCTCCGTTTCCTTGAAAACCCTGACTGCCCCCTATCACAATGCTGCTGAGTATGAAAAAATGCTTAGGGCCATGAATGCTGGACTCGAGAGGCTCTGAGCACAGCTCTGCAAGAGGAAGAGATGACGGTGTGGAAGAGAAATAATCCAGTTGCGAGGATGACTTTACTCTCCAGAAAACTAACAATTCCCAACCCAACGTTAACCAAGGAGGAAACACTGGGTGAATTGCTCACTGGCTAATCAATTGTTTAGTTGGAAACGGGAATCTTTTGGTTTGGACCCTGTGCTGATTCCATCAGAGCCAAGGTCAGAATGTATATAGGACCCACAGAGCCAGAGGCTGCTGCCCAACATCCCCGGTGCCCATCTCAAAATCCTGGAGCATGAAGTGTATAGGACCTGACCCTCCAAAGTGCTACTGATCTCACTGGGGGGAAAGTGGTACTACTCACTGAAGGGCTAGCAACAAGTAAGGATACATGCGTTCTGTGCTAACTAGGCAGCATTTTAGAAAGAGAGAAGCCAGGTCAGCTTCTAAATGAAAATGTTCTATTCCATTTAAAAAATACTTCTGTAAAATAAGGAGTAAATGTAGCTAGAAATACAAAGTAGTGTACTGCCTGATGCCATCACAACACAGGAAACTCCTTGCGTCCCCTATCAGAGAACCAGATGAATTGCCAAGTACAATGACTTTGAGTTTCAGTTTTAGTTTTACAGTCTCCTCTCCTCCCTTCTCCTCTTGTCTACTCTATTTCCCGCCTATCTCCACCCCTTTTTCTTCTCCCCTTCCCTTCATTCCTATTTCTACCCTTCCCTTCTTTATCTCCTGATTGCTTCATTTTTCACTCTCTCTCCCTTCACTCTCTGTCCTCTCTTTTTACTTCTCTTTCTCTCTGTGTGTCTACCTCCCTCCCTCTCTCCTTCCCTCTCCTTCTCCCTCCCTACAGCCCATCAAACCATAAGAAATACAAGGATAAAAATGTAAATGCAGGGGATTTGTTTTTATTCTCTGGGTTGGTAATTCTTTCCTGCATCTCTTCCCAGAATTCACATGGGTTACATAATAGTTTCATTAACAGTGCTCTTATTAGATTTTAGGGGTACCCCGCCCAGAATGTGTAACTAGAGTCTGTGTATCTAAACCAAAGAACTCTGAGAATTATGAAATTTTTAATGCAATTAATCAATATTTGAAAATGGCAAGTCATTTATTAGGACACAATTAAACCATGGTGCAATAACATAATTTGTAAATTAGGAACAACATGGGCTGATTCATTACTTTGCAACTTAAATCGTGCTGTTTATCTGCTTTCCTCAACACTGGAAAATTGGCACTAGGATTTAAATAATCTCACATTATCTTTCTGTGCGTGTCCATTATTATGTGGCTCACGGATCTAGTAATAAACAACTTCCCCTTCCCATATCACAGGGTAACCATATAGTAAACTATGCGTCCCTTCATTCATTAGTGTAGCTGAATTTATTTATTGCATTTACGACTACCTGCTAGCCTTTGTTTGCTGAATGAAACTCCACCCACACAGCTTCTCTTGTATTAGTATTATTTTTTTATACACTTTGTTTAGCTATAAACTATACACTTTAAGTCACAGAAGGCTGGGGTGTTTCAATTTGTAAATCCCAGAGGCTGGAAGATGGTTTTGCAGAGAGTTCAAGAGAAAAGAAAGGCTAAAGGCTATGAGGAAAAAAAAACCTCAAAGAGGTTATAAAAATATTCAGTAGAAACAGGAAAACGTAACCAACTTAACATCATCAGGGGAGACACAATGGCTCTGCTCCCTTGCCCATGTGGTGTGCAAAGTCAGAAATTAGGATGCCTGTCTTTCTCCTGGTATTAGTACATTTCAGGAAATTACTTTGACTACCATGCATAGCACCTATGAAACCGAACATCCAAGTATTGCCCTATGACTTGCAATTCCAGGTGTCTGTCCCACTAGAATGGAGGTAGATGGTCACTGATAGACATATATAGGAATTTGTGTGTCAACAGTTTGCAACAGCCCCAAACTGGGAAGGACAGGAATATCTGTGTAAAGGAGAAAGGACATTGTGGTTTATGCATATAATGGCACACAACTCAGTAGAGAAAATAAATCATCTTCGACCAAGCACTTCATGGATAACTCTACCCAACAAATCTGAACTTGTTACATGCTTCCAACACATAAACCAATACACACTAATTCACACTATTAATCCACACTGTGCTGTGGATATAAACATTTAGAAGATGTAGAAGGAAGTATGGCACTACATCAATCAAGTTATATAACAGCAATAAGTTACCACTTGGGCCTATGATCTCTTTAAGTACAGGCTCTTCCTATGGAGCAGGCCTCAGATTCACACAGATGGTAGTTGGTAGCTCCAATAGTCAAGCCATCGTTTCACAGGTGGGCGCATCTTAGCCAGCACGTTGGGTTTTTCTTTTTCTTTTTTTCTTTCTTTTTTTTTTTCCTCTCTCTCAAGGCACCTCCTGCCATGTCCCTTTTCCCAGTGCCCTGGCTTTCACAGGTACTTCATATTAAACAAATAGAACTGAGGAGTTGAGGCCGGAATCCACATGTGAGAGAAAACATGCAGCATTGTATTTCTGGACCTGGGCTATCTCACTTAGTATTTTTTTTTTCCAGTTACAGCTATTTATCTGCAAATCTCATAACTGTATTTTTCTTTACGACTGAGTAAAATTCCATGTGTCCAGGTAGCACATGTTCACTATCTACTGACTTACGTCCAAACTCTCATTTCATAACCAATGTGAACAGAGCAGGAACGAATACAGGTGTACAAGCATTTCCAAGGTATGTTACATAGTTGTTTGGGCATGTGCTCAGACATGGTCTACGGGGGTTTTATTCTTAGCTACATTAGAAACCTCTAGATTTCTTTCTTCTGTTTTTTGTTTGTTTGTTTTTTGTTTTTTTGTTGTTTTTTTTTGTGATAGGGTTTCTCTGTGTAGCCTTGGCTGTCCCGGACTCACTTTGTAGACCAGGCTGGCCTTAGACTCACAGTGATCTGGCTGCCTCTTCCTCCCTGAGTGCTGGGATTACAGGCATATGCCACTGTTCCCAGGTAGATTTCTTTCTTTTAATCAGGGAAGCTTCTCTTTGTGGTGAATAGTAATGAACTTAGAGATTCATAGTTTCCCTAAATGCTAAGAAGTAGTGACCACTGAGGACTTAGCCATGAAAAAGATAATTACACCACCACCCATCAGGGAACACAGCAGGAGATGGAACGGGGAGTATGTAACAGTCAGAATAGTGAAAGGCCAAGAGACACCATCTTCGAAATGTATACAACTATTCCAACTCTAACTCACAACAACTGCAGTTACACAAACTGGACCTAGATAAACTGTTCCTGTCAACAACCAATCAGGGAAAGAAGAGGCCCCTGCACTTGAGGCCTACTTGCTTATTGCTGAACTATTAACCACTGGGTGAGAGATGTGTGAGGGATATGTTAAGGGGAAGTGTCTACTCAGAAGGTACTGTGAAGAGGATGCCATAAATCCGAGGAGGAGTGGGACAATGTTCGGATCTGGGAGTCAGTCATCGCACACAGGTAGTAATTAATATCAACAAATAGGATAAGATCTAAGAAAGAGATGAATGGTTTAGTGTAGAGGAATTTTAATCCAGCAACATGGCTGCTCTAATCAAATCCAAAGAACTTTTAGGTCTGTATGATCCAGCTGGAATGCAGACACACCCTTAGGACACAATGGAATCATTTAGTATATATCTTCAATCCCAAACAATTATGTCTAATTGAGAGGCAGACAAAGTGATGAATCAGAGAAAGACTTGAAAGAATGACTCAGATGTAGGATATGCTCAACTCTCAGGAGAAAAGCTATTCAAGAGCAGTGCAGGGAGCAAAGGTCAGTTCAGTCAGTTTCGTTTAGTGGAGTTGATTTTCTTTGAGAAAACTTGTTTATGCTTCTTCCCCTTTCTTATTACCTTCCCCCAAGACCAGATCTCTGCATAGCACCCTGGTTGCTTCCATCTTCCTCACACCTACACCATAAGTATGCTCTGCAGTTCTTGTTTGTGAAGTAGAATTTTCACTCTCCATCCTATCACTGTATTTCTACTCTTATAACTGGAAGTTGTCTTGTCTCATTCCATCTCACTCCTGGAACCTAATCTTCTACAGTTCTCTCCCCTGCCCAATATTCAGCTCCTCACACAGCTGACTATGATCATTTTTTCTTTCTTTCTTTCTTTCTTTCTTTCTTTCTTTCTTTCTTTCTTTCTTTCTTTCTTTCTTTCTTTCTTTCTTTCTTCCTTCCTTCCTTCCTTCCTTCCTTCCTTCCTTCCTTCCTTCCTTCTTTCTTTCTCTCTCTCTCTCTCTCTCTCTCTCTCTCTCTCTCTCTCTCTCTCCTTCTCTTCAAATAAAGTCCTCATACCCTAGAAAGTAAAATCCAAATTTTAGTATCTGGCTCCAGCCCACTCTGACATTTCTAATTTCAGGAACTGAAGAGCTCTCAAATACCAAATTTCATAAGAACAAAAGAGAAGAGGAACTGTGTACAGTGTGGATTCTTCAGTGAGGGTAAAACAGGACCTGAAATCCTTCATTGGAAATGCTCCAAATATATAAATACTCTGGAGAGGCAACTGCAAATGTTTGGGGAACAATAGGCTGTCTAGGGCTTCATTGCTCCACCTATCTGCAAACACCTTGAAGCTTCACAACTATCACTTGGGGGCTCATAGGGCCCATGCTTTATGCCTTTGTACTTTCTGCTTCTATTGTCTTTCCCCTTTCCCCAGCTACACGATGCAACACTGTTTTTTTGAGAAATAACTGAAGAGTGGCTCCTACAAAAAGCCTACCTATTCTACTTTTCTTTTACTTTTTATTTATTACAGTTTATTCACTTTGTATCCCAGCTGTAACCCCCTCCCTCATCCCCTCCCAATCCCATCCTTCCTCCCTCTTCTCATCCCATGCCCCTCTCCAAGTCCACTGAAAAGAGAGGTCCTTCTCTCCTTCCATCTGACCCTGGCATATCAGGTCTTATCAGCACTGGCTGTATCATCTTCCTCTGTGGCCCGGTAAGGCTGCCCCTGCCCCTCAGGGGTAGGTGATCAAAGATCAGGCCACTGAGTTCATGTCAGAGACAGTCCCTCTTCCCATTACTAGAGAATCCACTTAGACACTGAGCCTCCATGGGCTACATCTGTGCAGGGGCTCTAGGTCATCTTCGTGCAAGGTCCTTGATTGGAGTATCAGTTCAGAAATGACCCCTGTGCCCAGAATTTTTGGTTCTGTTGCTCTCTTGTAGAGCTCCTGTCCTCTCCAGGTCTTTCTATCTCCCCCTTCTTTCATAAGATTTCGTGCACTCTGCCCAAAGTTTGGTTATGAGTCTCAGCATCTGCTTTGATACACTGCTGGATAGAGCCTTTCAGAGGCCCTCTGTGGTAGGCTCCTGTCCTGTTCCCTGTTTTCTCTCTCTGTCCCATTTGCCTTTCTGAGTAATGATTGAGCATCTTACCCAGAGTCCTCCTTGCTTAACTTCTTTAGGTGTACAGATTTTAGTATGTTTATCCTATACGAGTGGATATTAGACATAATATAGGATAAACACATCAAAATCTACTTTTCTTTCCAAAACAAAACAAAACAAAATAACTAATGCCATGCTCTTTTGTTACTTGTCCTATCCCACACTTAGATTCAAAAGGCAGTGTCACATCCTGGGCCCTCTGCCACAGTCAGTGATGTCTTTGTAATGTCTAGAATTTGTTAGGGACAACAACATCTGAATGTAATGTCTTGCCCCTGGACTCATATGCATATAGAGTCTGCTGTCTGATTTCCCTGTATGGAACCTTCCCATCTGCTGCTAGCTCATGGGTAGAGTTTGTCGCATGACCGGGGCCACTGTGGTCCCAGTGCCTGGGTTCTATTTGTAGAATAGTAGTGTAATGAATATGTTGTTGACACACAAATCTGGAGTGAGTTGCACTAACAGGATTAGAGATGTTTAGGACTCTGGGACTCTGGGAGTTTGTCTTGAGCCCTTGTTCTGTAAACCCTTTTTTTTTTTTTTTGTCACTATGTTCTGACTATACTATTGCAGCTGGTCTGACACACAGGACCCAGAATGGAGAATGAAAGAATGAGTCTTTTCTTACATATGTGTTCTCTCCCTCCCATATTCAACAGAAGAAAGTCATTCTACAGCAAGACCTTCATGCCAAGTGTCAGATCATCCTCCCTGAGGGTCTGGATGCCTTCTCTATGGAGCTTTTGTCCTTTTGTGAAGTGAACAGGTCCTCCTTATCAGCACTTTCCCTTTCTGCATGGACCTGTGGCCTTTCAAGTCCTGTTAGAAATTCTGAATGAGGAAAATAGAGAAGGGATTTTCTTCACACTGATAGGATCTCTCCTTCACTCTGACAACTGTCCCTCATTCCTCTTTTACTCCCTAGAAAAAAAAGGTTCCAAAAGGATGAGTGAAATCAACATTGAAAAAGACTGTAGTGTAAGAGTGTCATGATTGTGGCCTAAAAGAAGACATATATAGACAGCAGACTTGCATTCGACATGATCAAAACATAATTTACCATTCATGTTTCTCTAAAAATGGGTAAGGCTTGAATTTGTAGTCATCATCAATGAATCACAGGAACTACCTCTGACAGGTAAGTGTTCACCAGTGGCCTAATAGATGAGATAGCATGGTAAGTGATTCCACACCTATCATCGAGTGCTGAGGGCGAGGGAACTGTGGAGCACAAATGTTCCATTTCAGGTAGGTTCCTAAAGGCCATGGTGGTGTAAATTTTATCAACACAGATACATTTCCACTGTGGTGAGACCCTCAGCTCAACCAAACAAAATACTCCTGACAATAGAGAACATGAAATGATGGGGTATGGTTGTTGAAAAGGCAACAGTAAGTATTTCTTCCCCTCCGTGTGCTACTCTTTATCAGTAACTCAAAATACCACATGTGGGACCATGATTCTACAATACATGTTTTAATCAACTTGCTTATGTAGATAGAGTCCTTGAATAAATAATTTCCTGGGGTCCTGAGCTTCCTACGTATGATCTCAGGAAGACACCACAGTGCACTGGCAATTCATCAGCCTGCCCTTCACTCCAAGCAACAGAGTCTGAGTGCCCAGAGGCAAAGGCTATTCTGCTTCTCTAGCACCAACACAGTGTGCAGAGCAAAAGGAGGGCTGGACATAGGGCTTGTGTTTCCCTGAAAAATAAGTATGTCTGCAGCTTTTTAGAAGTGATTGGTGCTGATCCCCAGCCACTTGGATTAAGCCAATATTCTCATCTCACCTGATTCCAAAAGGCAGGTTTGCAAACCTGGACAAGCTACACGTAGAACCTTATCCAGACCTGGGCCACCACCAAGTATAGCTAAACAGAGAAGACAGTCAAGTCCTCTTGATGACATTACAAACACTTCCATTCACCGAAAGCCAACCATCTGTACAATGAAACCCAGACATTACAAAGGAAAAGACAGACCGTGACACAGGAAGAAAGAAGAGATGAAGAGAACCTTCCCGTTTGTCAACATGTGAATACTGGTCCCTTCGGACTTTGACAGAACAAAGTACTGTCAAGGACCTTTGTCAGGAGTAAAAAGGCTGGCTCCAGCAAGGTATGCAAGAAGTCCATTGGCTTTGTGTTGTGAATGCCCCCTTGTCTTCCCTGTGCATTGTTGGAAGAGAGGAGTTTAACACTTGCTCTTCTATAAAATTCACTTTTCTGAACAATGTTCCAGACTTGACACAGGCAAAGCCCTTTCCAACAGAAAGCCCATAGTCACAGTGAGAAGCAAGAATTATTCAGCCAACTCAAGAAGAGGAAATAAATGGGAGCCTGTTGGCCCCTCATCCTTGGGGGCCATGTTTAATTTTTCTGAGTTGATGTTCATGGTGAATTTGATTTACTGATTTTATGTACTCTTACCCACTAAAGTGATACATATTTTAAATCAACTGTCAGTAACCTTCAGAGAGTGAAGCACATAAATGAAAAGAATTTAATGAAATGCTACAATATGTATATCACTGCCCCAAAACAATGCCATTCTGAAAGGTTTTTTTTCCCTTTGTTTGGCATACAGAATAAGGAATCACCTTCAATAATCACATTATGTGTTTGCCTGTTAAGTGCTTCTGACCGAGAAGATATAAAACAAGACTTGACATCAGGAAAAGGGTCTCCCCTGCTGACTTTTAAATAAACATTTTATGTTTTAAAAAGCCAAGATAGAAATGTGCCCGAGAATAGAAACTGCCCTCATTTTGATTGATGCAAAAAAGCTTCCTGAATTCGCTATAGGGTCAACTGGGATACAGCACACACCCAACCGCCTGCTTCTTTGCAGAATAATTGCCTGTAGTAAAAGTGTTCTGACTGAATTTCAGGTAGTCTGTGGATCTCTCCAAGCCCTCAGGTCTACAGGAGGGACCTTGGAGCTCAAGCAAGGACTCAGTACGCCCTGAATGCCAAGCTCACCTGTGTACCCGCCCCTCCTCCCACACACTCCTTCAAATTGCAACCAGAACCCTTTTTTTTTCATGTTTACAGACCAAATTAATATTTTCTTCATAAAGATATTTTTAGCCTTAAACAAAAAATGTATAAACAACTCCAGTTTGGCTGGAGACTTAAACATTTTTTTAAAAGCCATGTACAAGGAGTTCAGTTCACTAAGTAAGAGAGATCAAGAGGAAAGAGAAAAGAGAGTGAACAGAAGAACATGGTGGACATAGCAGGTAACATGGAACAAGATCATGCAGTGAGAGGGAGGTCACTTGTTGAAGGTACAAAGGTGGCCACACATCAAAAGCCAAATTAATAACATAAGAACTAAGAAGAATGATAAATCAATAGTAGTGGCAATATAGACATAATAACTCACTGTTCAGCCCATACCATCATTCTTTGAGCTCACAGATGCTGACTATATTTGAGTATATATCTAAAATAGGTATTTGTTCTTCTGTAGACAGCAGGAAAAAACTAGGGATCTCAAAGATTACTGAAAGTGAGGTGAAGTTGGGAGGCAGGGTCTGAAATTACTTGGCTAGTTTGATATATAATAAGGAATAAACCCTAGGTATTCAAATAAGACATGGTAGACTTTTATAAAACAGCATTTGTGACTGTGGAGAATCCCCTAGACAAATTGGAGCTAGAAACATCAATTAAGAAGCTACAACTTGGAAGAAAAATGTTTTAACTTTTTCTCTCAGTGATAATGCCAAAGTCCCAATGATTATTTCTGACAGCTATTTAAATCACAATACTATTTTGGAGACTACGTTCCAATTTGTATGAAAGGTGAATATTTTGAACCCAAAATAAGCTTCCTGGGATTTACTCTAATCTATAATAATCCAATAGACAATAATTACAAATTAAAAAATTCAGGGCATTTGTTATCTCTATAATTGTTTTTAAATCAGGAGGAAACTCCCAGCACACCATTTTCGTGTGATGTTTTCAACTAGTATATGCTCATTATAAGAATAACACCATGGCTGACGAACTGTCAAAGCAGGATGAAGCTTTAGAACCAGGATCCCTGGCAATGGAGAAACTCTGGTGACTTGTTCTTTGGTACAGAAGCTTCAAGGGAGATGGCATGAACGAGTCTCTAAATGAAAGCTGGTGCCTAACTCTGGGACTGATCCACGGGCAATAAAGGACAGACTCAAAGAAAGTGTATAAGATGAAACTGTTAGAGTAATGGTGTGAGTGTGGGCGAGTAGACAGCCATGACAAAGAAGATTCTCTAACATAGTGACTGGAAAGATGATGAGCAGAAACGTGGAGAAAAGATGACCATATCAGAGACTTAAAGCATCAAGGAGAATTGAAGGTGGATGAGCCAGGCAGCCATCTGCAAATGCAAGCCTGGAAAACACAGTGGAGCTGAAAGGGTTGACAACTGGAAACAATGAAGTCTGTGAAGTCATCTAGAAATATACGAGCTACCAATAGTCACTGGCAAGATGCACTTGATAATTCGATGTACTTAAAAAAGGTAGAAGTGCAAACTTAAATCTCTATTAAAGAAATACGCCTAAGTCCTCTCACTAACTAAGTCACAGCACACACCTTTAATCCTAGCACAAGGGAAGCAGAAGCAGGTGCATCTCTGAGTTAGAGGCCAGCCTGGTCTACAGAGGGAGATCTAGAACAACCAGGTCTACACAGAGAAACTGAGAAAAAAAAATTTCTTCCTCTCTGCTGGACAGCCAAAAAGCATGCTGATGAAGAAATGTAAACAGGAAAAGGAAAGGGAAGAGATTGCAAAGAGCAAAGGAACTTGAAAGCTGAATAATGGACAGAGGTGGACAGAAATGAAGATCTAGGAGAAAGGACTGCTAGCATTTAAAAAACACACATAGGTGAAAGGATAAGGTGGAGAATAGCGGAAGAGCTAGGCTAAATGTGAAATGAAGATTAATAAAGAATCAGTAGGGAAACAGAAATAATTTAGTAAAATACGAAAACTTGAAAGAAGTATGAGCCTAAAAGGTTATTCTTTTTATTGCATGATACCTATAGCATATAGACTGAGGAGGGCTTCTAACTACCAGTTATTAAAGCCAGATGGAAAGGTGTTCTTTCTAATGACAAGGAAAAGCTGTGTAATCTTTTTAAGCCATTAGAAAGTTAAGGTGTTTAAACCAAAAGTCAAATCTAAAAACAGAAAATCAAGTGCCTTGAAGAGCCAGTCAGACACTGGGCACTGTCTACCTAGAGGAGACTTTGGAAGGAAGGTTACTGCCATTCTAGAGAAACAGGGCTTCAGTGTAAAGCTTTGGATGAGTTGCTAATGATTCATTATGGAATGACACAGACATTGTAGAAATCCCTGGAAACCACAGGGCGTGGCTTGC
Organism: Psammomys obesus; assembly: GCF_907164565.1. Classification (NCBI taxonomy): domain Eukaryota; kingdom Metazoa; phylum Chordata; class Mammalia; order Rodentia; family Muridae; genus Psammomys; species Psammomys obesus. The sequence goes on along the minus strand of NW_026593286.1, from coordinate 33,002,563 downwards.
TATTGCCCACAACCATTACTGTGTGCTGGCTAGAAAGTCTGGGGGCAGGATGTGAGACCACAGAAAACTTCCCTTGCTGTGTGAGCTTAGGAGAGAGCTTCTTGGGGAAAGCAGCAGCTTTTCTCCAAGAAAAGTTTCTGCATCCCAGCCCCCTGCTGCCCCTACAGAATAACTCTTACAGATTACTACCTCAGCAGGAGGTGATCTGGAGAAATTAAAAAAAAAAAATCTCTGAGATCCTTGGGCACAAGTGAAACCTCAGTACAGTGAGGAGACCAGGACAACATAACAGAAGAGTCCTCTACTCCTGGAAAAAGGAAAAAAAAACCCAACATACTGTACCCAGATTCCTGAGAGCTCATACAAATAAGGACAAAAGACTTGGTACCTCACAAAACATGAAAGGGAGAGTGTGGGTCCCATAGGAAAGAGGGCAGGCTCACTAGGGAAGTCCTACCCTTGAGATGCAAGGAGGCAGGTCCTACTTAGGCCTGGTGCTGAAAAGGGATAATGGGAGATGGCTCATTATCTCAGCCTCAATCTGCTTGGTGGGTTTTAAGTAAGGAAAAGAAGCCTACCATAGCGGGAGACCCTGAGCATGGAGAGACATCTGTGAAAATACAAACATAGCAAAAACCATTAAGATTTACCTTCAGCTCAGCTGCAGGACTCATGGAGGAAATATGAAGAATAAGCACAGACAGAATGAACAACAACAACAACAACAACAAAAACCACCCAGTTCAGTTTCTGATTAGACAGACTAAATCTCCCCCATCCCAGCAATAGAGATCTAACAGAGAAGTTACATATGCAATTTTCAAGCTTAAATACTGTTCACCCATCTCTAGTATCCTGTGCACAATATTTATTTCAGTCCTGTGCCAAATCATCAGCCCTGTATACCCATGTACTAACAATTAGTGAAAAATGAATTTGAAGGAGAGCACAGAAGGGTATGTGAAATGGTTTGGAGGGAGGAAAGGGAAAGGAGAAATGTTGCAATTGTAATATAAGCTCAAAGATAAAAGACATAGGACTAAGTTAGAGGGCGAATTCCAGTGCTTACAATAAAGCTCTAATATCAACCCACTGGGACACTTGTAACCAAGTATACAACAAGTACTGAAAAAGTTCAGAAAGAGATCCACATTAACATGCCAAATGGTTTTTAAAAGCACTCCGAAACATTTCGTGTTTGGGAGATTCTAATGCTGTGATAATACACCATAACCATAAGTAATTTTGAGAAGAATGTGTTTATTTCAGTTTACGGTGCTTGGGTCACGAGCTGCCACCAAGAGACGTCAGGGCAGGAACCCAAGGTAGAAACCTGGTGGCAGAAAGCTACTTGCTGGCCAACTCACCATGGCTTGCTCTGCCCACTTATTACAGAACCTGGGACCACCCACCCAGGGTGCTATCGCCTACCGTGGACTGAGCCCTCCCACATCAATCACGAATCAATAAATACAGCACAGGCTTGCCGACCGGCCATTCTGACGGGAGCATTTTTCCAATTGAGATTCCCTTTTCCTAAATGACTATGGGTTGTAGCAGGCTGACATAACACTAGCCAGCATGTGGGCCAAATCAGAAAAACGTTTTCCAACTAATGGTGCTGGGGCATTAAGGTGTGAGTAGGGAAGGAGAGCTAAATGTTAGCCCATTCTTCAAAGGTGACATAGAAATTAACTCAAGACAGAACTTGAACCTAACAGAAATGACAAACTCATGATGTCTAGAAAGGAAAACACCATATGTCTTCATGAACTTCAGGTAGAGAAAATACTTTATGCAGGACTCAGAATTTAATGATTTTGTAAGAGACAAAAGTGACAAACTGTGCTAGTCAGCTTTCCACAGCTGTGCCAGACACCTTGGAAGACCGGTGTGGAGAGAAGAAAAGTTTATTTTTGTCCATAGTGTTAGAGGTTTTGTGACATCTTCAACTGCCTCCACTTCTTTGTGCCTGAAGGAGCTCCAGAAGGCAGCAGGAGCAGGAGGGAGAGGAGATTCCTGCAACTAGGAATCAGAAGACAGCAGAAGACATGGCAGGATGCGCTGTTCACAGGCGTATTCTTACTCACATCTTTCCTCCAACAAAGCTCTGCTTCTCAAGAGTTCATCAAGCTCGATCCTCATCTGTCGCTTGACCCATGGAGATGTTCATGCCCTTTCAGTCTGATCACCTTTTAAGAGTTCTCCCTCCAGAAGACCAAGCCTTCAATACATGAGCCGTTCAGAGACACTTCATATCCAAACTATGACATTGAGGCTTTATCAAAACTCAAAATTGGAGCTGCGGATGTAGCTCAGGGGTTGAGAACCAGTCTGGCATGTGTGAGGCCCTAAATTCAATCTTACAACCTGAAAAAAAAAAAATGTGCAACCCAAAATATAGAAACTGGGCGTGCTGGCTCATAGCTAATGATCCTGGCACCCAGGAAGGCTGAAACAGAATTACAAAGAGTTCAAGTCTATCTTGAGCTGATGAATAAGATGGTGTTAAATACAAATATATGTGTTAGAAAGTATATGAGGTCTTCAATAGTTTTGAACATATTTTCAATAAAACTGTATAACCACCTCTATGTAGATTACTCCTATGGGATAAATATAGCCCGTAACAAGAAAAGAAATAAAAAAACTTGAAAATAATTGCCACCACTAGTAAAATGAATGAGTCAGTCATGTGCTATAATAAGTAATTCATAACACATGTATTTGTGCATGATTGTATATATAAATGGTTGTAAAATTTCTGTGACCCTGTGAAAAAAAAAATGGGCAATCAGTAAAAACAATAAGGGAAAAGATGCTTGCTTAAAGAAGTCAAAAAAGGGTCAGAAAATGGTGAGGAAATCAATAAAACGATGATGTTTCTATGGGGCTGGAGAGATAGCTGGAGGTCAGGGGGAGGCCGGCCAGTCAAGCATAAAGTTCTGACTTCACGTGACCAGCTCTACATGGAGGCACACGTGAAGTCTGAGCACTGGCATTGTGTGCAAGGGGAGGGTGCAGAGACAGGCAGACTGTGCAGCTAGTTTGGTCAAACAGTGCTGGAGGAAGGGAGAGGGAGGGAGATAGGGAGGGAGAGGGAAGGAGAGAGGGAAGGAAGGAGTGAGAGGTGGGGTAGAGGAAGAGAAGAAGGATGAGAGGAGGAGGCAGAAGAAAGGAGAAGAAAGAGGAGGAGGAGAAAAAGAAGGAATGAGGAGAAAAGATGAAATAGTGATCGAGAGTACATGGGCAAATCACAGTGAATGTTTTGGACTCCACGTGTGCGTACACAGGAAAATGCACACACACACACACACACACACACACACACACACACACGAGAGACAGAGAGAAAGAGAGAGAAAATAGCACTGTTAGCTTATCCCACCAATGCTATGTTTGCCTGTGTTTACAGTTTATGTTGTCTTATTGAATTCTCATGTGATTAATATTAGGTGGCTAGACTGAGGAATCGAAGAAAACAGGTCAAACGTTACTTTTAGGTGTCAGTTAACATATTTTCACAAATGAGTTCGTAGGCAGTTGGTACTCAGGGTGTTAAGATTCAGAATCCATAGAGAGAAACAAGATGGAGAAAATGACATTTCCATTGTTTTTATCCCCCGAGCTAGCTAGGGCAATAATGCTCCTTCACCCTGTTTCTCAGGCCTTCAGTATTAGAATGACTGAAAAATTACAACATCAGCTTCCTCATTTCTAAGGCTGAGCTGTCAGCACTCCAGGGTTTCCAGCTACAACTGGACCGTTGTATGAGTTTTTGATGACTATGACAGTCATGTGAGCCAGTTCCTCTGATGGATCATCTCTCATCTATTCATCGTCCATCGAGCTATCACCTATCTATGTATTGTCTAGATATCTCCTCTGTACCCTGTCTCTCTGGAGACCCCTAATTTAATATAGTAGGAACACTAAAATAGTGGTTTCGTTTAGTATTCACCTACAAGATTTCGCTGGTGTCACTCTTCCTGTAGTTAGTTTTGACCAATCCAAAGAACCAGTTGACCCATATATTCTTGGGTGTGGATAAAGCTGAGTTTATTTGCAAAGCCCTCCCCCTCCTGGGAGGTAAAGAGGAGGAAATGAAAAGATTATTTTCTGCTTGGAAGGTCTTATAAGAAGAACTAGCTGTTTTCACACAGAGGTACCCCATTCATAATCACCACACCCAACAATGAACTGGCTGTTCTCGGCTGTTTTAAATTCAGATGAGGAGATTAACTCCCATCTCCAAAGCATTCCTCACCCCTAATCTTCTTTAAAAAATAATTGTTTTCAAAGCCCTTCCTTATGTTTCTCTAGCAAACAGCTGCACGCGATAAATAATGTGAATCGTCATACAGTAGAGATGCTCAATGCAGACTACAGAATTGAAGGATTCCTTTACAAATGGTTCCTAACACGTGATGCACAACAAATGGGGATTATGCCCATGTTACTGCACAAGGTTTTAAAGTTGCACACATCATGAGAACTGGACTCTCGTCCCAGGGTGCTTTCCAACTTAAAATACAGGCATTTCACAACAGCCCTCACACTCACCTTATATCATGTCATCCCTGACTACTCATGGAAAGTATACCATAACAAATTGGAGAAATTCAATGAGGATGGAGCGTAATTGATACACACTTCTTAATAAGCTCACATGAAGAGAAAACTTCCTGATAAATATCTTCTTTTGAAATAGGACAGAGAGAAAATGATATTTCCAGTGCATCCCAAATGAAGCATGTTATTCTAGCTGGATTCTTATATGTAATCATGCTGACTGGAACAGCAAGGTGTCTGCAGCTTACGAAGAAGGGCATGGAGTCACATGTCTTCTCACCTGCCAGATGACTTCTTGCATTATTTAATTTTAAGTGTCTTCTACGTTTAAAAGATTACGTCTTGGAACAATGCATTTTATGGTTAATGTCCTGTGGTAACTTAAAAAGGATAAAATAGTTGAGAAATCTAGAAAATGGGAATCATGTTATAGGTTTAACTTTTTGTATCCTAGAACACACAAGCATGGCACAAAAGACAACCTCATCTACTTATGTTAAAGCCATTTCCTGTCACCAGATAGCTCCTCTTCTCTCTCTCTCCCTCCCTCTCTCTCTCTCCTTGCTATTTGTTTGTTTGTTTATTGTTTATTTATTGCTTTCTTTGGTCTTTGGCTTTTTCTTGGTTGTTTAGGTTTTTTTTTTTTAAACTCATTTTTCTTCATTGTGCTCCTATGTTTTAGGTTGTTTGCTAGAGAATTCTCAAGCATTAAATTCATCCATGTGGCCAGCAACAAATTTGAAATACTTTGAGCTTCTCCTCTTATTCAACATTCCCTTTGATACTGGTACCATTAGACAAATTATCAGGCAAGTACAATTACTGTAATGATTCAACATACCTGATGTAAAATGAATAAGTGAATGAATTTAATAAAATTTTTAGAATAATTATTTATTTATTAATTATGTATACAGTGTCCTGCCTGCATGTGTGCCTGTACACCAGAAGAGGGCACCAGATGTCACTATAGATGGTTATGAACCACCATGTGGTTGCTGGGAATTGAACTCAGGACCTTTGGAAGAACAGCCAGTGTTCTTAACCTCTGAGCCATCTCTCAAACCAATAAAAATTTTTTTAAAAGACCAATACAGGTTAAAAATAAAAATAAAGTAGTTCTAACACCAATGAAAGAGTGCTTCATTCAGGATATTGAAATTGTCACTAAGAGGGTAGGCCAGCAAGCAAAAGCAAAAGTTTCTTTATCCCATAGTCTTTTATGGAGGCTGCCACCAGAAAGTATGGCCAGATTTAGGGAGGGTATTTTAACCTCAAATGATCCAGTTAAAAAAAATCCTGACAGGTATGCCCAGCTGCTTGGGTTTTAGTTGATTCCAGATGTGGTCAAGTTGACAACCAAAATTAACTATCACAAGTTCACACCTTGTCAACTTGACACACAATCACATCTCCTTATGCCATACTTAATTTCTAAATGAAAACAATAGCCAGGTCATAATTCTGCCTGATATGATATGACTCTCCCACATAATGTGAAAACACATTATATACTTTAAAATAGTTAGCAATGTCCCTTGAGGATGCTTAGTCTTTTAGTGTCTCATAACTTAAATGCTATAACCACTGATATTATTTTATGTTATTTTACATAATTTAAAAAATTAAGAAAAAAGCCCAGAAATATATGCATAGTGTATTTTTAGGACAGAAATATTTGTGTCAGTTGCAATCCTCATTTCTGCAACTGGTCTTGTGGCTTTGGCTTTATTTTCCTGTACTAGCCAATCTGTATTTCCTCTGCCCTAACCAAGTACCTAAGGTCTTGGTTCTTTTCCTAGAGGAATGACCTATACCTTGATTCCTGAAGGGTCTACGCCCTTTGTCATCTATCTGTATTGGGTGTTGTAGTTTCCCATGTTGAGACATGGTAACACCAACAGATACCCTAAGACAAAACCTACACTCCCGACATAACCTTCTTTGCCTCCATTGTAAAGAAGAAGCCTAATTTCCCCTTGGTGTTCTGGACCAACCAGCCCTCAGAACACGGTTACTTCTTTCTTAGCCTATCGGATTAAGGGCATCAGAAGCCCAAAGTAGCCAGGGGGAAGACTGAGCTTTCAGTTCAATGGGATACTTGAACTTAAGGTCTTGGATATATACATATGCACACACACACACACACACACGTGTACACATATATACATACACATATATGGTGCTGATTTAAAGCATTACTTGGAGCAACGTTAGTAACTGAGCTGGAGACTGCTCTTATGATATCTTTGTAAAAATTGTGGCTGTTTTATGCCTTTGTCTTAAGGATTTACCTGAGGCTAACTTGAAAAGTGATGGACTGATTTTTTTGGTGTGGGAGATTTCGAGACAGCCTAATATTGACTCTGTCAAAAGGTTATTAGTTGTCATTTTCATGCAGGTCTACAGTGAAAAAGATAAAGTAGGACAAAAGAAACATAAAATACACAGTTTGAAGAGAAACAAAAAAGGAGCAGTGGGAAGTTTAAAGTTGGAGCCGAAGTTTATTCTAAAAGAAGTAAGAAAATTAACAAAAAGCATGATATGAATTGTAAGAAGAGGAATGGTACCGTCAGGACAAGATCCCAGCCTTCTAAGCTTCCAACTTGTGAAAATAAAAGGCCTAACAAACTTTCTGCTTCTGAAAAGCAACAACAAATCAGCTGCTACAGATATTTTTCAAGAGTACCAGGCTTCACTTCAATTCAGTACCCTAACTTGGTGGCGTCATCATCCACAAGGTACTGACATTAAAGTCATGAAGAACCCACTAGTTAAAAGACAACTGCATCTTCCTGTGCTCATAGAGACCTGCTGAAGCCAAGCATGAGCCAGAGAAGTCCCCCCTCCCACCCCACCCCCGTGTGGTGGCCCTGACAGGCCATGGCATAGAGCTATGAAAGTGAAGCCTGGGTTGCATTGGAGACCAAAGCTGTGGAGACCAAAGAAAGCCACTGAGAGCTGCACACAGGAAGTGGAACCAACCCAACAGAGAAGTGTGTTTGTCTGGCCCTTGCCAGCCTGGTGGGATTACAGCAGGGACCTCCCCTTTCGTGTCAGGCAGATAAGCCAAAAGGATAGAGGCATCTAAACCTTCTGACAACAAATATGGAACCAACGGACTTGTTGTTTGCCCTATCGGGTTTTAGGTCTTGCTTTGCTCCAGTATTTCTTCACCTCAACTTCTTTTTTCTTTTCCTTTTTTTTTTTTTTTTTTTTTTTTAGAATGATAATGTAAATTCTATGCCATTAAGTGTTGGAAGTATGTAACTGGACTTTTTATTTCACAGAGGTATTATAATTAAGACATTACCTTTAGTCTCAGAAAAAACTTTGAACTTTGGTTTGTGTAGAGTGTTAATATTGGAAAAGACTATGGGGACTTTTGTGGCTGGACTAAAAGCATTTTGTATTATGATATGGCCACAAGGCAGAGAGAGATAGAAAGAGACAAAGACAGAGAGATTTAAAGAGGGAGAGAGACACAGAGAGAGACAGAGAGAGAGGGAGTGGAAGAGAGAGAGCAGTTAAGAAGCAATTTCAAGGACTGTTAGAGGCATAGGACCTGAAATGTCTTCCTGGTATAGCACTACGGAGGATTTTCCCTCTGGTTCCTGCTTTACCATGCTGCTTTAAAGACGCCACTGTATTAGGATTCTAGAGCTGTCCTAACAAAGTACCCCAGATAGGGTGGCCAAGCACCAGAAATTTTCTTATCAGCTCTGGAAACTAGAAGCATGACATGAAAGTGTCAACAGAAATGATACCTTCTGAGACCTCTCTCCTTAGTTTATAAATAGCCATCTTCCTGCTTCTATAATCTCCCTATCTCTGTATCTGCTCTAATGTCCTCTTCTCATAAGAATATCCATTATAGTAGATCTGGGTCCACTCTGATGACCTCATTTTGACTTAATTGCCTCTTTAAAGGCTGTATCTCTAAATATAGTAGTCTTTGCTTAACCATGGATTTATCACATAGTTTCAGTTGCTCTCAGTTAACCATAGTCCAAAAGTATTAAGTAAAGAATTCCAGAAACTAGACAGAGAGACTAACTGCATTTAACTTTTATTAAAATATATTGTTATGTTTCTACTTTATTTTCATAATCGTTATTCTATTCTATATCTGATTCATAAATTAAATTTTGTCATAGTGTTCTTATTAGGGTTACTATTGCTATGATGAAATAACCAAAGGCAAGTTGGGAAGAAAAGGGTTTATTTGGCCCACATTTCCACATGGTAGGCCATCAATAAAGAAAGTCAGGACAGGAATTTAAGCTGGGCTGGAACTTGGAGGCAGGAGCTGATACAGAAGTCATGGAGGGGTGCTTGCTCCTTATGGTTTGCTCAGACTGCTTTCTTATAGAACCGCCAGCCCAGGGAGTTACCACCAACAATCGGCTGGGACCTCCCACACCAATCACTGATTAAGAAAATTTCCCACGGGGTTTCATACAGCTCAATTTTACGGAGGTATTTTCTCAGTTGAGGTTCCCTCTTCTCTGATGACCTAATCGTGTCAAGTTGACACAAAACTGGTCAGCACACATAGACGCATGGCTACGTACGTACGAAAACAAAACAAAAACCACGTGCGCAATGCGCACTCACACACAGACTGGTGGTAACAGCAACTTCAAGCATACATTAAGCATCTTGGATACTAAAGACTAGGATTTCGGCATGAATAGCAGTGGGTACTCAGTTTAGGCTATTAACACCATCCAACCTCCCTTGACTGAGGACTGCTAACTCAGATTATGTCCACTTTATTCTGGCATCTAGTATTTCTAACCAGACTCTGAACTAGCAGTGATTAAAGATGTACACTGACTTCATTTTAGTTATGAGTTTCATACCACCATCTTTCTCACGTACCCTGAAAGACTTTCCCAGCATTCTTAGAATTTGCAAAGTAAAGAATATAAAATCTTAGGTTTCAAGATTCATAAATTATTCAATATATATTCATTGTCTTTTACTTTATAGTCTCTGAACTAGATATTAGGAAGATCAATAGACTTTTGAGATTTTATTTTGTTTAGTCAGCAGTGATTAAATGTCATCCTGTGCCCAGCAGGGCACATATATCAGAGGATTTTTTCATGCTTTTTTTCATGATACCACTTTTGAAGAGAAATGTGAACAACTGGGATCATGTCCAAGATAAAACATAACTAATGGCTGAATGAACCAGGATGTTTCCTTGGGTAGCAAAGGCTGTTCAAACCTTCCAATACCCATTCCCCTTCTTCAACAATAAAAACAAGACTGTCTGGCTACACACATGACTACCCAAAGAAAAACTATCCTTAGAGTCTCTTTTAATAAGCAAAAGTCACATTGGCCATGAAGTCACTAGAGGAATCACAATGTTAGCTTACTCTAACTGGGAAGTACTATTCTAAACATTTTCCGTACATCTCAGTGCATATTTTAAAGATAGAAATACATACAGCCTTCAGAGGTCTGCAGCTACAATGGTGGCTTTGCACCACAAGATCAGTGTGGGGATCCAGCCTCATTTCATTTTACCGTTCTAACCTTTGAAGGATGTTGTTGCTAGACCACCACATATATTGACCTTTGATGACTACTAAAAGCCAAAGTAGGGATACTAGCCAATTATAAAGAAGAAACTAGGATACCAAAAAGTTAAGTAAATGGCCCAAATGACAGAGTTAACCGCAAACACGGGCCTCTGTACCATCCTCCTCTCAATTTACAGTGTTGCCCGTTTCCAGCGAAGTGTACTCTCAGACAATGAATGGTCTCTTGTACTTTATAATTTACCTTTTCATGTACCATTTTCAAATATTTTAACAAAATAAGCTGTCATTTTTCCGTAGGATAAGTTATATATATGGTTCCTTTCTGCCTTCCCTCATTCTCCACATGGTGCCCAGCATTCAGTAATGGCAAAATAGGTTTAAATGAATGGATTTATTCTTGTCCTGAAATCTTTTAATATAACAACCTCACTGCAGCCTGCTGCTTATCATACCTTCCTTTTATAAATTTTGTTTTTAACAGAAAAATGTTTAATTTTTCCATTATTTTCCATATTTGTTAGCCTGAACATCTTTCCTATCATCTGCTAACAAAATAGTATCCATATCTTGCAAAGTCTAATAATTTAAAAAGCCTTTCAGGGGAGGAGGACTTCCCCTATCAGTGGACTTGGGGAGGGGCATGGGAGGAGATGAAGGAAGAAGGGTGGGATTGGGAGGGAATGAGGGAAAGGCTACAGGTAGGATACAAAGTGGATAAACTGTAATTAATATAAAATAAAAATATAATTAAAAAAATGAAAAGCCTTTCATTTTTTTTAATAAAGTCACAATTTCTGGGGGGTTTAATGGTGTATTTCTACTGTTGTATGTTAGTGTGAACTATTTTATTTTATTTTTGTCCAAAGAAAATGTACATTTAAGATCAGAATCAATACACAAATTTTTCTTTTCTGCATATGTTATGAATGTTTGGCAGACTATAACCCAATTGAAATTCTAGCATGAATTCAATAGCTAGTGGCCGTTATAAAGCAGGAAGGTAGCATTGTTCTATGTGGCAGGCTGTTAGAAAGGATCTAAGAGAGCTTTAACTAAGAGGCCAGGGACATTACTATGCATTTGTCTATTTAACCTTGATTCAGGCAATAAGAGCATTGTAAGCATTTCTATGGAAGCTCAACCACCCAACATAAAGCCTAGTAAGAAAATAATAAAAATCCTCATCCACCTCTACAGGCCTCTTAACACCTGCCACCGGTGAAGATTCCTGAGGGACCCAACTCCCTCCTCACATGCCTATTGTTGACTCTAACAAGGTCCATGAACCATTCTAAACATGCTGCCCGCCCTTTAATAACCTGCATAACCCTAAGTTGTGCACAGCTGAGCCAGCAGCGGCTAAGGAAATGGGTTCAAAGAATAGCCATTCACAGAACAGCCACAAGATGCAACGCAAAGACCAAAGGGCATCAGAAGAATGAAGACTCAGACAGCGGGATGCTGGCGAGACCAGAGAAGCTCTCGAGAAGAGAGGAAACTTCAAGAAGGCACTTTTACGAGGGACTGAAACAAGCGACCCTGCTTACCTCCCCAGAGGAGGACGCCTTCCTTTAATTAGTGGTCTCTGTGGGACAATGTCTGATGCTGATGATGACAAAGCAGCAGCAAGGTTCTGGTGACCCTCTTAAGTGTTCTGGAGACCTTGGTGCATCCAACCAAAGAAACAACTTTTGAGAGCAGACACGTGCATATTCTCACTGGCTGTGAGAACTGGAACAGTTTAACAAAGTGACTCTCTAGCTGTCTGAATTTACACAGAGGCAGTCTGTGTATCCACGGCAAATTCTACTCCAATCTTTTTAATTACACATAAAATTATTTATCTGCAGAATATAACATAGTTGCTCAATGATAACGGTAACAGAATCACACTTCTATCCAGAAACTGTATGGGTCAATGCAAAGTCTAGGTGGGGGTCAGGCACAGACCTAACTCCTGGAGCTTGGTAAGTATCCCACAAAGTTCAAAATAATCCAGGTGCTAATCATAGCAACTTCTTTGGTTTACAGTGTGCCAAGTTCTTTGAGCAAAAGGTAAGTTTCATTTATGAAATAATTTTGAGGGCATTCCACAAAATTTTATAATGATTATATCCACTCATAAAAACACATGTTTCTTATAAGAAATAACATGGACAAATTTAAATATAATTAAAAACACTTCAGCATACAAATATCCCAAAGGAAACTGATAAAACTTTCTTTTCAGGAATGTCTTATGTAATTTATTTATACCTCGTCTGGGTCCAGAAAGGATTTTATGTAGTTTACAATGAAATACAAGAGGAGCAAGGAAAAATAAGACTATTGAAAAGAAACAAGGAACAAAAATGGTCCAGAAGTGAAAGCCAATGTTAAGTGCCCAAAAGACAACAATGTTAATTCCTGCCACAGTTCATCCTGGACCCAGTGGCTCTCTAGCTTTGATACCACTGAGCAAACAAACAGTTCACCAAGAAGATCACTGGGTGGAGCACGAAAAAGCCCATTTCACTAACACAACCTTTTATTCTTTTATTCATCCTTATATCCTTTATGTTGTCTGAAGAGGGGCATTACAGTGAAGAGTAACTGGACCAACCTCTGGAAGATAGGATCACACGTTTCAGAAAGCTGTTTCTAAAAGAATCCTTCAGTTTAGAATGCCAGTAGCGTTCCTCAGTTAAGCCTATTCTATACACACAGGAACAAAGACTTTGATTTAAAAAAATTATATTGGATATTTGAATTCTTGTTAGTATTTTACTACTTTAAATAATACGGGTGTAGCCTAGGAAGCAGGCTCAATGGTTAAGAGCACATCCTGCTCTTCCAGGGAACCAAGTTCAATTCCCAGTATCCATCTAAAGCCAGGAGCTTACAACTTCCTGTAACTCCATCTCCAGGAACTCTGACACTGTCTTATGACTTCTACAGGCAAAAAAACTCATGTGTACAAACCTATACACAAACACATATACACATAATTTTAAAATGTAATAAAGTATCAACTTAATAGTTTACTCAGTTTTGCTACTTTTAAGTTTTCCTGCCAAGGTTAAAAACAAAAAAGAAGAAAAAAATATATGTTGTATTCCTCTTGGTCAGACCTCCTAAAAACTGATAGTCTGGTTTGTTTGTTTGTTTTGTTTTATGTGGCTATGGTCTGGCTCACTCAGAGAGACCATCTCTCTAAGTGAAGGTACAGGCCTCTGAGAGCCCAGTTCAGAGCCTGCTATGCAACTGGTGGTCAGGATTATTCACTGGATGAACAAATGGTTCTATAAACATTGCTTGCCTCAGCATTGCTATGTGAAGATTTGTGCTAGACTTAAAGTGACAAAGATTCTTTTCTTGACCAAACCCTACCCAAGTTCCTTGGGGCCTTAACCCTGGGCCTGAAATCTACATGCTCAGCACAAATGATTTCATCCATCCTCTTCCACCCACATTAAATGACTTAAACAAACACTAACATAGTTTCTAAGGGCCCAAGGGCATCCCTAGCAGGAATCTAATTTCCCCTTAAAGTGTCTGCATGAGAAAGCCCAAGGCTGCCAAAATAATATTCTCTTTGTTCTAGGGACACCTGACTGTGGGGGATCATTCCACCTTAATTCATTTAGTTAAGGGGGTTTACAAATGTAAACTCCTACCCCCACCCCCCAGTATTACTGAGCTGTCTGTGTCTTCCACCACTGAAGAATATCTTTCTCAAGTACATAAAGCCCATCTTTATAATGTAATCATGAAGAAAGATAGGGCTGATGCAAGTCAGTTAACTAACAGCCCACTAACAGAAGTAACTGACCTCACTGCATCTACACTGGCCAATCTTTTCTGTTTCTTCCCTCCCCTGATTCTACAGAGTCTATGCACATCCCCTTCCTACCTCAGTTTCTCATTCTGCTCTCTGCTCACCTCTACACGGATATAAATTGAGATTGAGTGCATTTCACACCAGACCTATTTCCTAATTCAAAGTGTATGAATGATTACATTTTTCCCCTCACAATTAGTGAGGCCCCATGGATGAGGCAGAATTTCAAGGCAGGGAGAAATAAAAAGGCAGTGGTATGAATGGGGAATTATGGGGAGATTGAGTAGAAAACGGAGTGCTGGAAGGGACAATTAACACTAGTTGACTTTTAAGGAAATCATCTGGAAACCCACTACTACAAAAGCTTCATGAATCATACGTACAGCTACACATATAAATGATGCTACCCAGTAAAGGAAGGGCAATTTCTCTTCCAGAAACCATGGGCTGTCAAACACAAATTCCAAGGCTGGATAGAGGTTGCCCCATTTCAAGTTGTTGGCCAATGGAGTCCCAGAAACTCCCCTCCGAAAATTGACAGGCGATTGCCACTGCTGTAAGCTACTCTCCAGAACTTGATGATAAGAACTTACCAATGAAGATGAAGATGTGACTTGAGTCATAGGACATGGAGAAATCAAACTAACTGGAAGCTTCATTCCTACTGGCTAGTTTCCATAGGGCAAGAAGATTCTGAGCACAGTAACAGGAAAGAAAAGTAATCCATGGTCTTACCCAGCTGTGACAGCATGAGCTACAATAATAACTGACCTAACAAGATATGCCATGTGATACAATAATGGCACAAATGTCATGGAAGTAACCAACCACTTTCTACTTGAATTTAAGGCCTGCTCTACAAGATGGAACTCATTCCCGGTATCCTTAACTCAGACAAAAGACTGTAGCTCTCTAGGTCATAGACCCTGACACTATTTTATTATTCTGCTTAATGGGTACAGTGTTCAACTTTCTCCTAAGTTCTCAACCCGTGGGTTGCAACCACTTTGGGTGTCAAACAACCCTCAGATAATTGGAGAACACAGATATCTTATATTACAATTCACAAAAAAGCAAAAATTACAGTTATAAAGTATCAACAAAAATAATTTAATGGTTGTGGGTTACCACAACAGGAGAGACTATATTAAGAGATTGCAACACTAGGAAGGTTGAGAACCACTGTCTTAAATTATCTTTATAATCATCGATTAGTTCATCTCTTAACCCTAATCAGAGAAGTTTCTTTCTATAGTAGATGACAATTAATACAGAGACCTTGAAATGTAAACATGTAAAACGTAAGAAACTGTGGACTGCTCAGCTCTAAATGGACCATCTATACCACAGTTCCTTCCTGCAAGATTCAGAGATAATCATGGAAGAGGAGATAGAAAGGTTATAAGAGTCAAGGTAGCAGATATCTACAATGAAACGGTCCTGGACTTGACTGTTGCTCAAGTTAACTCATAGGGGCTATGGCTGCGTGCATAAGACCATACAAGATCAAACAAGCTCAAATCCCAGCATGGATGGGGTAGGAGCTCATGAAGTTCCACCCATAGCAGAAGAGCTATTGACAACTGATGGCTGCTGAAAGTAGTAGTTTTTCTTTATGTATTTGGCCCCTGAGAGGCCATCCATGTCCCACTAGACAGTCTTACATACATGCACACACAGGCAATGATAAGGGGACTCAGCGGATTTCGAACAGGAGCATACACAACTGGAAAAAAAAAAAAAAAGAAGTGGAAAGATGGATGAATTGGAGGGGAGGGAATGGGAGGTAGATTTGATCAAAACACATGCCCAGTTTTTTCCCCCCTTTGTGCTGGGAATACAAACCCAGATCCTCAGATCCTTGTCTTCCCACAAAGCTATCTCCCCAGCCCTGAAAGAGACATCTTGTGAGTGGTTGGATATGTGTTTTTAGCATATACCTGATTATTTACTCTCTCTGAGTTGGGGCCCCAGGGCATATTATTTATTTCATTTGACACAAATTTGATGGCCACCTTTTAAAGGGACTTTCCTGCTGACCCATCACTTCCTCTGTCTCCCTCCATGGTTTACTATTCGACAATGACAGTAATAATGGACATCAGTGGGACCATCAGTCTGTGGCCCTGGGATGATGTCCTGTACACTTCCCTTGAAAGTAAACAGTAGCATAGTGAGCTTGATAGTCTTAAAGATGAAGCAACTGAGGCTTTAAGAGATTAAAAATTTAGCTCCACAGATCACAGAACCTGTAAACAGCCTTGTTTGCTCTGAATTAAAGACTGGCTTCATAGTCTGTTCCTTCCCTATACAATATTGATAGTCGTGTAGATTTTTGATAAAATTTTTACCCTGACAAGTACATACAGTCACAACAAAAGTGAATGAGGTGGGGGTGGGGATAGCACTTGGAATAAATGCTGTGATTATTAAAGGAGAAGGGGAAAGGGAAGAGACCATCCAGACTGTGACAAAGCACACTGCAGAACAATCTAAAGGCTCCGAAAGTCTCAGTTTTCTTCAAAGAAGCTGTATTTGTTCCCTCTAAAAACTCTGGCTTTGGAAGGAAGGTGGCATACTGTGGGGAGACCAAGGAAATTAAACGTTTCTCATCTTATTGATTCCTATTTCTTTCACTCCATCTGTCTCGTTGGCATGCTGTAGAGGGTGACGATCAACGCAGAGTAAGCCGGCACTGTCACTCAGAAGATAGGCGCTGACAAACGAGACACGGCTTGGGAAGGCCTCCGATGAGGGAGAGATCTGTGCCAGATGACAGGACTCATGGAGACTTCGACAAAATGTTGCAGACAATCAGGAAGCGCAGGCTCCAGCTTCCATGGATAATAAGCAGTTTCCTTCCTGGGTGCATGCGCATAGATTTGAATATTTCTGATCAAGTGTTTTTTTTTTTTTGTTTTTTTTTTTTTGCACATAACAGGAAGTACATCATAGTAAAGTATAAAATGAGAAGGGACAGAAGGAGAGTATAATGAAAAAAAAAACCATCCAAGTTGATAGTACAGAAAACTTGAGTATTTTGCATCCATAGAATATACATATTATGATGGCATGAGGGAAGAATGCTTTAGAAGTCAAGATTGCAAATCTCATTACAAGGGTGCATTTGCATAAGACTTTCAAAACCCAGTTTGCTGTAGGTTCACACTCTCTTAAACATCCTACCGCATCTTTCCAGTTGCTGGCCTATCTTGAGGAGCATAGTTTGCAATTTCCATAGGGTCATCTCCAGCCAAAACTTTAAACAGCCATAGAAAACATGATACTTGTATATGAAGTCAAAAGCTGAGACAGGCAATTGTGTGACTCTGCCCTATTAAAAGATGAAAATTTGTCGTCTTTGAGAAGAGTTTTCTGCAGAGGTGGCATCTATTTCGGCAGAGAAAATATCAAAATTAAAAAAAAAAGAAAGAAAGAAAAAGCAGTTCATCAAAGAAAGCTCTCATTGTTGAAAGCCAAGAGACCCAAATATGGTGAAGCTGGAAGATGAATCCATTTGCCATTTCATTACCCCAAACACCAAAGGAATCTACTATCAATAACAAGGAGTTCGATGTGATCTTTTTGCCTGCTTACGCCTGGAATTGAAAGCTCTCAGGAAAATAGACAGATGTCAAAACCTGCAGTTCCCTGAAAGCACACAGCTGATTTATAAAATCCACATGTGAAAACCTTGGCTATAAACCTCTCTCAAGCACTATTATGGGTTAAATTAAAGAGAGAGAGAGAAAAAGAGAGGAAGGAAGGAAGGAAGGAAGGAAGGAAGGAAGGAAGGAAGGGAGGGAAAGAAAGGAAGGAAGGAAGGAAGGAAGGAAGAGAAAGGAAGGAAGGAAGGAGGAAGGAAGGAAGGAAGGAAGGAAGGAAGGAAGAAGGAAGGAAGGAAGGAAGGAAAGAAGGAAGGAAAGAAAGAAAGAAAGATTTGAGGTGGGCCTGACCTTCCCCTAACATCTCAGAATGTGACCCTTATTTAGAGACAGAGTTTTAAGAAGAGTCCTGTCCAGGATATAGAATAACATTATAGAAAGGGAACTTTTAGACACAGAGAGAACTACATACATGAGAGAGTGACACATGAAAAGATGTGCGAATACGACCATCTATGAGCCAAGGTGATATTGAAGAGCTTCTTGCCAGTCTTCAGAAGAAACTTGTCATGCCAGTGCCTGTGTGTCAGATTTCAATCTAATGGTGAGGCAATAAAGTTCTGTTGTTCAAACTAACCATTCGTGGGACTTAAAGGGCAGTTCTGCTAAATTCGTATGAGTTTCTGTATTGTGAAAACGGCTTTGAAATTGAAAGGAAAGAGTAGAGGTTTGAGGTAGACAACCCCAAAAGTATCCTACATAACCTTGAAGAAAAAAAAAAATAGAGTGTTAAAGGTTCTCTGGATGAGGTCTCAGGCAACAGTGAAGACAAGTAATGGAGGAAACAGGGTCCTTGACCTAGAGGGATAAAGGACTTCACTGACTACTTTCCACAGAATGGATACTAAAATTTGAAAGTATGCATATGCATATTAAGTAGTTCATTCCGGGACAAAATGTTGCTGCAACCTGGTTTGCTCTTACTGTTTATAGCTCAAACACAAAACGAAAGAAAGAAATTAAAGAAACAAACAAACAAAATTAATCACAAACTGGCGATTTTAAAAATAAGCTGCCTACCCACAATGCAGCGAGAGGGGGAGCAGAAATAGAGTAGGAACAGGCCCAGAGAAAACACCAAGAATGTGGTTGAACAAGCCTTTATCAAAGAGATCGGGCATGAGCCTCTTAGATCCAGCCAGTTATCTCAGCAGAAACCTCAACCTGGAAGGGTGAGGTGTTGGCATACTTTTTAAAAACTCTTTTATGTACGTTTCTTATATCCTTTTCTCTCTACTCCACCCCAATCGCTTCCGACACCCCAACACCAAGTAGGAGAGAGAAAAGGTTAGCGGGAGAAGGGGCGCAATTCCCTTAGCTGCTTCCTGCTGATTAGGGTCTTCCGGTTCCTTGGAGCCAGTCCAATCCTTGTTTCAGGAGATCTCCAACTTCTTGTCTCACTGCATCAACAGCAACAGGAGTCACAGCGGGGAAGCAGCAGCAGCCTTGTTCTTTCTCAGAGCTCTCCATTCTCTAGGCTGAGGCATTCATTCCATCTCCAGAGTCCTCAGATTTAAACTACCTGCAGCTGGCAAGGAGCCTGCAGGAGGCAAATCGTCTGCTGCTGTGGACTATCTGACAGTCCTACATGCCACACCTGGGATTTCGACAAAAACATATTTGTATCCACAATAGTGAGGAGACAGCCTAAAATGAAGGAAGGCTTCGAGACTTTGGGATTCGATAGGCAGAAAAAGAATCAGTGCAGCTCCTCACGCACAAATGTGTGACCCTTCTCCCAAAGGAAGGAATGATGCCAAATGGAGTGTGGACGCTGGCAGATCAGCCGCTCCTGGTTTCTCTGATTTTGTGGTCTGACTTCCAATGACCCAGTTCAAAAGCTGCCGTCAGTGATTCCTTTCCCTTTATCCATATTCAGTTGAGTACCTGCTTCCATTTCCACAACTGGATCTGCTGATAGTATTAGCCTTTAAGTGGCTGTGGGTGTTCTTAGTTCCTGCCTCCGTGCTAAGACGCTCAATGTAATTTCTGTTTTGCTTTTTGTAACAGTGCATTGAGATGGATATGGTATTCATTTTACAGGTCGGGAGACTCACGCTTAGAGAGGTGCTAGGGTGCTCTCAGGGATGTGCCCTCCGTGAGCAAACACTAATCAATCTCAGCAGCCCTGTGTGGAGAGGTGGGAACTTTGGGAGGTAGAACCTTGCTGAAGGAAGTATGTTACTAGAGGTGGGCTTTGAGGGTTCACAGCCTTACCCCACTTCCAGCATGTGGATGAAAATAGAACTAGCCAGCTTTCTGCTCCTGCCACCATGCCATGACTTCCCCGCCACTGTGGACTCCAGCCCTCTGAAACTGTGAATCAAAAGAAACTCATCTTACGTTGGTTTTAGTCACAGTATTTCCATCGAGGCAATGAGAAATTAACCAACAAATTGCATTTGTCCAAGATCATGCGTGATAAGGTGCAAAAGCAAATAACCAGACCAAATCTTCCTGCATCTTGGGCTACAATCATAGCCAGCACTTTGCCAGTAGAATTAGTTAAATTCTGAGGACTTTGAGGGGTATAAATATGACAGCCCAGAGGAAGAAGGTGTGGCTGCATGGAGAAGGACCACTTGCTGCTGGTTGGCCCAGCTGCTGCTGTTTGCTGATTTAGTGGTTACCTGGACTTCTGGATTTCTGAACCACTGATACTGGCATTGCCCCCAAAAGAATCCTACGACCCAATCCAGTGGGAAGTAGCAGAGAGAACTCTACCCTCTGTCTCTACTAATCTTCTTTCCCTCCTATCCAGTGTTGTGGGGGTTGGAAGGGAGGTAGCAGCATTTAATAACCCTAAATAAAGTATGCTTGTTAAAAAATTAAGGTCAACCTTCATATTTTTCCATCCTTCTCATTCCTGGCATCATTGATCTGGACTTAATAATCTATCACCCTTTTATTACTGAAAGAATAGCCTTTTATTTCTCTCTAACTTTGAGCTTTCCTTCTTTCAACCTATACATTTTTTCATCTCATGTAAAATAAATGATTCCTGGAAATGATTCCTGATTCAGTGTCTCTCTGTGAACCTCATGGCCTACAAGACAAGCCCACACCCCTTAGCTTGACAGCTCGCCGAACTCATCACACTGCCTGTTAAAGATCATGCCTTTCTAAATAACTTGTATGTACGAAAACTTGTCTGTTGACACTGTTTCTGGACATTACACTAGGAATAACTCCTTCTTCAAAATCCTGTGATTTATGACAGTCCTCCAGTGCAACATATCAACACTGAGACTGAAGCCACCAACCTCCCTCAAAGTGCCCTCTTGTAGACATCTCTGCTCATTTTGCAATCATTCACTGTGGGATCCTGGTGCTGCCTTGGACTCTTCTCCTCATATTAGCTGAGGTAAAATTTTATTATTTGGGTAATAGATTTCTGTTCTTCTATTACCATTCCTTCATGGTCATTCACCTTTGCCCTCATTCTAGCTCTGTGGACTTGTTTGTCATCCAAAATAAGTAAAGGTTGGCAAGACAAAGGTATCTCAGGAGGAGCAAAGACACTCAGAAGGGAGATTACTTGGGAGGTAGGCATTCCTTAGCTGAGAGGATGGAAGAAAAGGGGAGGGGATAAAATCTGGATCATGGGGGAGGCAAGTTGGCTAGGGCTGGGGAAGAGGAGAGGTTGGCAGGCACTGAGAGCTTGACAATGAAGAGAAGGCCAAGGTAGGGGAGACATGACTAGGATTGTGGATCAGGTTCTCAGAGTTACCTTAGGAAGAGCAAGGGTGGCTTTCTTCGTATGTGCTGCCCACTATGCTTCTTCAGCCTGTTTCCCCTACACCAAGCATTGTTCCTTTCGATGACTGAGCTCTGTACAGCCCAGCTCTTAATTTCCTCCTAAAGCTGCTTGTGCTCAGCAGTAGAGCTTCTGAACCAATGGCCACCAACAGCCACCTCCCCCTTCCTCCACTGAGCAGCACATGGTTCCTCCTCTAATCAGTGTTCACCTCCCTTTGAATTTAGTCTAGGCCGTACCAAGACCCATTTCACCCCACCAACCTCTTTTACCTTTGTTTCTAGTAGGGCATGAGTTGAGTTGGCACACAAAATGTTCTCGTGAAAAATTATTACTTCTTTATTACACATGAAGCATGAGCTAAAGAGCACACAGTGATACCATCTGATCTGAGAATTTATCTTGAGGTCCAGACGGAAGAAAGAGACGAATTTAAAGTTGTGCAAATCAGCAGTGGAGGGGGCCATCTCTACTTAGTGCCTCTTCGGAGTGGAGACCTCAAGTGGGATGTAAATACAGGGGTTCATTCTTTGGGGGATTTTTCTTCTGTTTGCTGATTCAGCCCCTTCAATCAAGAGATTTGTGTTGTTTTGTTTTACTGAAGGCAAACTAAATCAACTGATTTCTTGTTTATTCCTGATTTGTGTTTTTCTTACATTGACTAAACCTGTATTTTTATAATAACCCTTTCAGCTTTAGTGATAAGAAATAGGCTGTGATCATTTTGAAGCCATCTACTTCACACGTATCTGTTATGAAAATCCAAATATATAGAAAGATAGATAGATAGATAGATAGATAGATAGATAGATAGATAGATAGA
>NW_026593286.1:32976421-32980358 GCF_907164565.1 Psammomys obesus | reverse complement strand
AGATAGATAGATAGATAGATAGATAGATAGATAGATAGATAGATAGATAGATGCTCATACACTAGACTTTTGGGTTCTCTCATAATTGTGATTTGTTTAATTCCCAGAATTCAGCAGGACTCTCTGTAAACAAATACATCTCTACAACACAAAGGCAACTGGATGGTTGGGGCACCGTGGTTGCTTAGCTATTTTGAACCTCAAATGTACTAGTCTCTTGATTATTCCTTGGAAATGGAAGAAAAGATTGAATGTGTATCTTTCAAGGACTGCTCATTTCATGAAAGTCAGTGTTTATGTCTGTGTGATGACTTTAAATGGGGCAATGAGCAGAAGAGCAGTGATTAAAGTTCTCAGGCATTGATTGGGTGAGGCTTTGAAAGGTCTTTCTCCTAGAACCACATGATATGCACATTAAGTGTTTAGAAAAATAACTAGAAGATTAGACAGAACAGGACAACACCACCCCAACCTGGCCCCAAGATGGGAGGACAAAGAAAGAGAGACAGAATGGGGAGGGCAGGAGGGGGAGAAAAAGGGAGGGAAGGGGAGGCGAGGGGACCTCTGTTTTTCACAAGCAAATGTTCACATCCAACTTCCATCTCTTAAAAAAAAACAAAACACAATTTTTTAAATCTAAAGCTCTGGGTTTTGACAATTTATCCCCATTTTCAGGTACCAATGTGTACATACAAACAGACAGTTTTCCCCCCACCCCCAGCTTCTTATTTAAATATTTAAATTTACAACGGGGTTAGAGGAAAAGGAGACTGAAAGACTTAAAAAAAAAAAAAAGAAAGAAAAAAAGAAAAGAAAGAAAGAACCCCCAGTAGGTTTGATCTGAACAAAATGGTTATTCAAATGGACCCTGTACTAATTTCACAAAGATGCGTGATAATATCCAACATGTGGCTTTAACTATGTTTTTTAATATTAGAAATTGAATGCACATTTTTAAGACATAAGTTTTGCTGATATGCTGTTGATAATACAGGAGAAGTATTTTCCATTTGTTTCTGATTATCTTAAAGACAGCCTGGGGATCATTTACCCATGGTTTAGGAGCACTCTGATAAGTCCACAGATGTGACAGGCAGGCCTGTGTGTCAGCTACTGCGGGAGGCTGCGTGCTAGTGGCTTAGCCAGAGACATTCTCATGTCTGTAACCGCCTGTATAGTTTCTGAGGTTAAGTAGAAATGAAAGATAAATCCTGTCTTTGTCAGCATTCTTATGAGATGGGTTCTAGAAGCAGACTGGCTAGAGCCACGGGCTGACATGACTGGGTGACTATAAGCGAGTTATTTAACTTCTCTCTGCCTCGGTTTATTTATCTGAAAAATAAAAAACATGCCTGCATGTCTGTTATTGAGAAGATAAAAACACTTGAAATGACATGCCCACAAAGCCCTTGACCTCTCCTTCCCTGAATCTACCAGCAAGATTTACTCCAGTTTTCCATCATGGTCCCTTCTACTCCTGGGACATTTTTTCTCCTTTCTTCTGTGTTCACACTTTTCCTCTGGGTCTCAGTGAAGATGGCCCTCACCTATCTCTCCAAGTTTACTGGCTTTCTACAGTCATTGTGAATGCAACCTTCCCTTTGAATGCCTATTGGTCTTTTCCATCAGACCCCAAGACCAATTCCAGAACCTGAATATGTCTTGTTCATTGTCATAATCCATCTCGTAAATAATTTGCTCCAGAACTATGTTCAATTTGCATATGCCTGCAAATGTGTGGTTCTTTCAAAACAAAACAGTGCAAAAAATAACAACTACAAAAAATAAATAAATAAACCTAAAAACCCTTTTCTTCTTAGGCATGTTCATCTAACACAATAAAGAGAGTAAAAATAAAGTAAGTAAAAAGTGTTGCCTTGTTTTTGTTTTAATGTATTCTCATACATACATGCACATCTGGACACACTGGCACAAACGCACATGCCCTCTTCTGGCCATCACTTCCTTTCATGACTTCCTTTTTGTCCTTGGGCTATGATTGTTAGATTTTTCCGGGTTTACCTTCTCTTTCATTAATTCTATTTTTTGTCTGTTCATTTATCACTTTCATTTCTTTTCTTGTATTTTTCTGCTTTGTGTTAGAAATCATTCTTCCATTTGGTCGTATGCCTCACTCGTTTTGTTTCAGGGGAGTGGGATCTCTTTCCGCCTTCCACCAGCTGTTTTAATTTGGTGATTGTCATTTATGAATCTCATCTTTTCCTGAAGATCTCCTCAAAACATTCTGGTTTCTCTCTTGGTTCATCTTTGTGTCTTGAATTCTCCTCATCTTTGAAATCTTCCAGATATGGAAGCTCAGACTCCTTGAATACTTTAGATCATGTCTTGATCATGTCTTTTCTCCCGTCGTGTCCCATCATGAACTGAGTCCCTCAGTTTCCTCCCCCAGGAGCTTGGAACAGCGCTGCAGTAGCCACTCCATAAGGCTGATCATGAGATGCTGGTACAGGTTAGGAGCTGATGGAGAAGACCTGGTCTGCCAGCTTTAGGGTTTGTTCTTGTCCTCACGGCTTCCAGCACAGAGGCCATCTTCCTCCCCCAAAGTCCCGAGTTTCTTAAGGATCCAGACCTGGGAAACTGAACTTGGTTCAAACAGCATCTATCCTGGAGGGTACCCAGAGGCAAATTGTAGTTGTGGGTGAGTATTAAGGCTGCCATTTAACATTTAATTTTAAAATTATTTGAGGGGATGAGGGTAGAAAAGGACTGTAGCAAACTCTTTTATATTAAAGATTTTTTTTTATATGAAAGAAAAGTTGGAATGAGCAAAGCTAAAGCAACCAATTAGGAGCAATTTCCAATTTTTAAGAGAAAATTACAAATTAAAACGTCTCTGAAGTTTAGTAAGACACCCTGTAAGACACTCAGATTCATATGGGAAAAATTAGCCTCAAAGCTTGATGTACTCTTTGAAATACATCACGGCCAGCCTTAAACACCCCCTAGAGAGGACTCGGGAGATTATTAGGAAGCTAGACTGAAGAACGCATCATTCCACCTCTCCGTGCCTCAGTTTCCTCACCCCTAAAAATAAGGCCTGCTAATAGTACATACTTTGTAGAAGTTTAAATGAGCCCGTACCTGAAAAAAATGTTTAGAATAGTGCCTGGAGCCTAAAAATGCTACAAATGTGTTTGTTTAGCAAAATAAAGTCAAGTAAAGGATAAAATGACAAAAGCCAACAGCTAAAGCTTGGAACATTAAAAGGGAGGTTTTGGTGCTCAAGATGTCATCTGTTGTTGTTGTTTGATTTATGAAGAATATCTCTGCCATCAAAATGAGATTGTTACTACCCATTTGAAAACAATTTCTTTAACTGATGGTATAAAAGAACTGAGGATTTAGGTAGATCTGGAGTGAATAAATTTCTAGAAAAAAAAAATGGTCTTTCTTTCCTTGGGTAATTTGTTCATTCGCATTTGCTTGTTTGTTTGTTTGATGAAGCCTGGCTCTATAGTGAGGCTGGCCTTGAACTCAATGTGTCACTCTGTGTGGCCTCAAACTTGTGATCCTCCTGCCCCAACCTCCCAGGGCTGGGCTTACAGGTACAAAAACACCTCACCTAGCCACGGAGCATATTTTCATTTTAGTCTCATTTCAAGTTGATGGTAGAAGAGAAAATGTCTTTATCGACAAAGTTAAAATGGTCTGAAAGTTTGCATGTTTTAGAGATTTGCAGGATGACTCTCATCCTTTCAGCAAACCTTCAAGCTGGGCACACTCAAGCCTGTGATCTCAGCACTCTGGGAGGCAGGTAGATCTCTGTGAGTTCAAGGCCAGCCTGGTCTACAAATCGAGTCCAGGACAGCGAAGGCTACACAGAGAAACCCTGTCTCGAAAAACCAATAAATAAATAAATAGATAGATAAATAAATAAATAAATAAATAAATAAATAAATAAATAAATAAATAAATA
>NW_026593286.1:32965818-32976411 GCF_907164565.1 Psammomys obesus | reverse complement strand
ATAAATAAATAAATAAATAAATAAATAAATAAATAAATAAATAAATAGATAGTGCCTGCATCTAAAATTGATAGAAATGCCAAAATTAAACAATTCAGAATAACTGAGTATAGAGCAGACATTTATCATGTTGTTCTCATGGGCACTCAGATGCATCATTCCATCTGATCTAGCAAAACTGGTTACACGTTTTACTTGCCTCTGTGCAATGTAGCTCTTCGCGGCCTCAGAGACAGCGGTATCTTTTTCCATCCTGAAAGTCCAGGAAACAAAGCAACAAAGTAAATTTCACTTAAATTAAATTAAATCATTGGGATGGTTTTCAATTCTGCTTTGCAATATGAATGGATCTGGTCAAGTAAGAAAAGGACTTCTGAGTGCGGCTGTTTACTGGAGGGATTAGCTGAGTGCGGAGAGTCTCCCCTAGATGACAGCACCTTCCAGGACTGTCTCCAATATGAAGATATCTGAGGAAGCAACAGCACCCCCCCCCAGCACCCACCACCCACGCCATGAGCATGTCTACTCTCTAACTTCTACAAGCTGGTATCACAAGCCAGCTTCTTGAGTCTTGCAGCAGGAACCTAAGACCAGCGAGTCTCCAGAAACTCTCCAGGCCATCAGCAATGGTCCAGTGACTGAGCAGGTACCAGGTTCTCAGCCTCACCAAAATGAGGACGGCCACTGCTGGGCTACCTAGCACATTCGATATAAGGCCACCTGATAAATCCCCTTTGTCGATCTATATTCATCCCATCGATTCCATTTCTCTAGAGAACCATGACGGATTCAGTACTAGGGGTGAACCAAATGAGAGTGACAGAGGTTTGGGATAAACGTGGGTTCTGATCTGTGCAGAGGAGGGACGTTAAATGGGTGTCGATTATGAACCTCCAAACAGGCATCAGTCAGCTGTATAATTAATCCATGCAAAACACTCACGCTGATCCCAGGCAGGCACCAGCAGTGTGGGGTTTTATCTTTTGATCCACAGTAGAAGCATGAACTCATCACGTTTCCTGTCAGCCTTCTGTGTTACTTAATGTCATATAGACTCCAGTTCAAAGGTAATTTTTTGTGAAAGAGGAGCTGACGCTCATGCTTTCGGGGGAGAGGGCGAATGTCTGTGACGCTCAGGCAACGAGGAGGTCAAGTCAACTGCAAATTCGGATTTTCATGCCTATACCATCGCCCAGGTCCTGACCCACACCTTCTGTCTCCACTGACAGAGTACGAAAGTGCGCTGCCTCCTGTACTGTAACACAAGAAAGCACTCTTCTGTGTCAAATCCACCATCAATTTTGCAGTGGCTTTCTGCCATTAACACACTCCAGGTAGGTAGCTGTCACGATGCATTAGCTCTGAAAGAGGCTGACAGCATAACTGCAGGCGAGCTCGGGGCTCGGTCCAGGCCAGCACCTGCCACCTGCTCAGGCAGGAGCAACCGCTGTCAAGACGCAGGCTGGCAAGAAGCGCCAGGAATCACTGTGCGTCGGTTGCCCTTCGTGGACAGCATGCTGCCGGGCAGCCTGTCTAGTGAGAGCAGGACAGAAACCTTTGCCAGCCACCTGCCTGCCCCCATATGGTGGCCATTTAAAAACCCGTCACTTTCACAAAGCAACCCTCGAATTATTCATTCATCAAATGCAGTTTTGACTGGCCCAACTGCCTCGACGCAGTCACCTGATGGTGATTAGCACAGTCGTGTTTGTGGGTTTGGGGAATGTCAGTGAGGAGGATTTGGTGGGCACCCAGCGAATCCAGGGAATCGGGCTCAGTCCACTTTTTGCACACACTTTTTGCATACTGAGGCCATGGCCAAGGAAAAGGGGAGCTTCCGCCCATCACATCAACCTGCACGGTTTCATGGCCCACGGAGGGAGGCACTCTGCAGTCTTGAAGTACGGAAGCCTAGTTCCTCACTCTCCTCACTCTCAAAAGGTAGAATGTTCACAGGGAAGACGAGGAATCCTTTCAGAAACCATAACTGAAAGCAACCAACATTGCCAGAGTCTGAAAGTCAGCCGAAGGGTCAAACCTGACTGATAGTACTGTTTGTTAACTAAGACACCTTTGCCTGCACTCTAACCCAGTAGGAGGCCTTTCTCCTTAACCCTAGTAGGAGAAGTTTTCCTTTAGCCCCTTCTTGCTTGGTCAGAAAAATTCCTTTGTTATCATCCTACCTTCATGCCTCCTAACGTCCTCTGTACAACCGTCAATCATCTTCCTAAATCTTCCCAAATCACAGATTGCTTTTCATCAAGACCCTATCGTCAAAAGTCCTAGGGGCTCCCTAGTCTCACGAGAAGCATTTCCACTCTTTCCGTGGGAATGTGGCATCTCAAGAACTTAGTTTTAAGTGTAGTTACATCAGCTACCTGTACGCTGGCCCAACCACGTATTCTCTTTACAAGTGAAAATAGAAAGCTAGGTTTCAAACATCAGATTAGGTTGTGAGACTATCACCATGACAACATGGTGGGGCCTACAGATGAGGCTGGAATCCTTGCCCTTTGCCTCTCCTGAATTTAATAGCTGGGCAGAATATCACTGACTAACAATACTATATTGCTTTCACTGCAGCATGAAAACAGTTCCAGGCTTGTCTGCTGCTGCTGACAGCACAAAAAAATGGGGCATTCTGTCATCTGAGGGCCCCTTTTGTTCTCTACAGGCCAGATCCAGCTTAGACTTGGGTTCTGCTAACGGACTCATTACACAGGATTCTGGTTTGTCCAGAAGAAGCTGAGAGTATGTTTGCCTAGCCGCAATTCATGGTGTCACTAATAATTGTAACTTCTGCTTCAGTAACACACACATATACTGTTACTGAAACGTTTCCAATCGCAAGGTGTTAATTTTCATCTGGAATAGATACACCCTTCAGTGCAAGAAGGATTTACCTCTGTGTGAAAGGGAACAAAACTCCTGGACCTTTGGCCCATTTCTGAGGAGCCCATTTCTATCAGAGTGGCCCATTTCTATTAGAGTGGGGCAGCGTAAAGACATCATCGGAGTGACAAGATTTCCAGCACAAGGCAGGGCCATGCTGAAAAACCTGGTGAAGGTGTGGCGGCGGACTGTAAGCCGGGAACTCTACGCTGGAAATTTTACACGTTGCTGTGATAAAATTCCTGACACACGCAACTAATAGGAAGAAAGGGTCTATTCTGGCTCACAGTGCAAGAGTACACTCCACCATGGCAGGGAGATCCCAGCTGCAGGAGCTTGAGCTCAAAGGCAACTCTGCATCCAGGGGCAAGAGCAGAGAGAGGTTCATGTTCACATTTGTGCTCTCCCTGCTCTTCCTTCTTACATGGTCCACGACTACAACCCATGGAATTATGTCATTTGTTCTCAGGATGGTTCTTTCCATTTCTAGACTCTCACAGACATTCCCAGAAGCATGTCCACTTAGTGATTCTAGATTCTGTCAAGATGACTAACATTATTAAGCATCATGAGCTGCACAGAAAATGAGCTAGCACTTCTATTAAGTGTTATCATGTGTTATATAGTCTCTTTTCACAGCTGCTCCTTACCAGGTGAGGAAACTAAAGCCTAGGGAAAAAAAAAACCTCAACCACAGCCTGAGGATCAGGAGGTGAACTCAGGAAGCCATGCCCTTTGCATTACATCATACAACCTCCATGGGGGCTGGGGGGCTCCATAAAAGCTGACTCCAAACAAAGGAATACCTACTGTCAGACCATCAGGATTCAAACACTTAAGCAGCAGGTACCATTTCTGAGACCCAGGAAAAGGCATAAAATCACCCCATCCTTCATTTCCTCACAATAAAATGGGAAGTAGCAGTACTACCAAATCTAATATTGCTGTTGGCATGAGTTTTGCACGCAGTAACAGGGGAAGGGTACAGTCTCGTCTTTTGCGTGTGGGAGTCCATCTTTCCCAGCATCATTTGTTGAAGAGACTGTGTTTTCCCGTTGTGTACTCTTAAACACCTTCTCAAACATCAGTTGACCACAGATGTCTGGGTTTGTATATGGGTTTTTCTGTTTTGTCCCATCAGTCAATATGCCAGTTTTTATGCAGGAACTATTCTGTTTTGATTTTCAGGGCTTTGCAACATATTTTGAAAGCAGACAGTGTGACCTTTTCCAGTTTTACTCTTGTTTCACTTGCTTTGGCTCTTCAGGATCATATGTAAATTCTACATGAGCTCATCTCATGAAAGATGCCATTGGGATTTTGAGAGAAACTGATTCATCTGCAAAAAGCTTTGAATTGACATTTTAAATCATGGATGCTTCAAAGCATGAATAATTTGTCTTTTCATTTATCTGTACCTATGTTACTTTCCCTCACCAGGGTTTTATAGTCTTTCATCATTCAATTTTTCACTCTTGTGGTTAAGTATATTCCTAAGTATTTTATTAGTTTTGATGCTGTTGTGATATTATTCTTTTTAAAAAATTTCTTAAAGATTTATTCATTTTTATTTTATGTGTAAACACCTATACATATGTGTGTGTTTGTCTGTGTGTATCTGTTTGTGTGTGTCTGTGTGTGTGTTTGTGTGTGTGTGTGTGTGTGTGTGTGTGTGTGTGTGTGTGTGTGTACTACCTGCTTGGGTGCCTGCAGAGGCCAGAAATGGGTAACATCCTAGAGCTGGAGTTATAGGTGTTGTAAGCTACCCAGTGTGAAGTCTGAAAATAAAACTCTTATCCTATGCAGGAACAGTACATGAAGCCCTGAGCCATTTCTCCAGCCATGGCTTGCTAATATCTTATTGAGGACTTTTGTATCCATGTTCATCAAGCACATTAAACTGTAGCTTTTCTTTCTTTCTTTCTTTCTTTCTTTCTTTCTTTCTTTCTTTCTTTTTTTGTTTGTTTTTCAAGATAGGGTGCCTCTGTGTAGCCTTTGCTGTCCTGGATTCACTTTGAAGACCAGGCTGGCCTCTAACCCATAGCAATCCTCCTGATCTGCCTCCCAGAGTGTTGGGATTAAAGGCATATGCAACTCTGGCTTTGCTATCAATAAGATACTGTCTTATAACAATTTATAACTATTTCTTCTTCAATTGGGGGGGTGGATTTAAGAAGTGTTCGGCATTAATTTATCTTTAAACATCTGGTAGAATTCACCTGTGAAGCCATCTCCTCTGAGTTCATCTTTCTTGGAACATTTTTGATGGCTGATTCAGTCTCTCCATTTGTTACCAGTCTGTTTCAGCTTTCTCTCTACTCTTGACTCAGTCTTGGCAAGTTCTACAGTTTTTGTAATTTATCCATCTCATTTATTTACTCATTTTTGGGGAGTGTATGTTGGTTCATAATAGTCCCTTGTACTCTTTTTAATGTCCATGGCATTGATTGTATTGTCTTCTTTTTTATTTCTGATTTTGGTTATTTAACTCTTCTGTTTTTCACTTGGTCAGGTTAAAGGCTCAGTAATTATGTTTGCCTTTTTTTTATTTCTTGGCTAAAACACCAAAAGCCTAGGTGACAAAAACTAATAGCTTCTGCAAAGCAAAATGGACATCATCAAAACAGAGGACATCCTATGAATAGAAGTGTATGCAAACCAGCTATCACAGTGTTTCTAACCCCGGGGTCACAGCTCCTTCAGGGTTTGATTGACCTTCTCACAGGGGTTGCTTGAGACCATCAGAAAACACAGATGTTTGCATTATGATTCATAATAGTAGCAAAATTACAGTTATGAAGTATTAACAAAAATAATGTGATGGTTGAAGGTCAACACCACATGAGGAACTGTATTAAATGATCACAGCCTTAGGGAGGTTGAGAACCATTGAACTATCAAATAAAGGGTTAGGATCCAAGATGCACAAGAAATTTTACAACTCAATATCAAGAACTGTCTCAAGAAAGCAAACCAACAAACCAACCAAACAAACAAAAACCCTAACTTAAAAAAATGGGCAAAAGAACAAAGTGCTCATTTTTTCAAAGCAATCATATAAAGGTTTTCAACATCATATGTATGTCCTTATTCTCACTTCTGAATATTTATCCAAAAGAACTGAAATTAGAATCTTAAAGAGATATCATATCCAAGACATGGACACTACCTACACGTTCATCGAGAGACAGATACTTATGAAGATGTGATGTCCGGGACATGGCTCAGCAGAAAGAATTAGTTACTGCACAAGCCCACTTCTCCTGACTTCAGACACTGGGTCCTACATTAAAGCTGAATGCAGTAGTGTGAATCTGTAATCCCAGTATTCAGATTATGAGATGAGCAGTAGAGACAGAATTGCCCGCAAAATTTGCAATCAAGCCTGGAGTACCCAGGGGAGAAACAGAAACAAGAGAGACTATGCCTCAAAACACGGTGGAAGCAGAGAACCAGATTCTGAAATTTTCCTCCTGACCTCCAGATGTATGCTGTGGCATATTCACACACAAACACATATATGAATATACAGACGTTTTTATATTTTCATATTGTATATGCCATTAGCCTTAAAAGAAAAATGTCCTACGCTGTGACATTACATGAAGAACCTAGAGGACAATATGGTAAGTAAAGTAAGCCAGACATAGAAGAAATAGTATTACATGATACCACTTACATGATTAACTTAAAATATTTGAGCTCATTAAAGCAGAGAGTGAAATGCTGGTTGCTGGGGCCTAGAAAGAACAGAGAAAAGGGAGGTTTGAGTCAAAGGTTACAAAGTTTAAGCCATACAGGAGGAGTAGGGCCTAGAGCATATTCTGCAGCACAGTTTACAGTTACCAATCATGTACTGGACTCTAAAATCTGATAAGAGAGTGGCCCTTATGTTGTGTCTGCACAAGATCACAACAATGACAATAGCGATAATAAAGAAGAAACTTGGAGGTGCCCGGTAGGTTTATAGTACAGATTGTGGGGGTAGTTACCAAAGTCAGTAGCTCCATATTTGCAAAGTCCTAGTATTAAACATATACATTTTTTAAAATACCAACTGTATCTCAATAAGCCAACATAAATTTTTAAAAGTACTACAGTTGAACAAACAGAGCAATGTAAAAAATAAAGTGAAATAAAAGATTTAATATTGAGCCTTTAGCACTGTGCAGGGTCCAGATACCCACCCACGAAGACACAAGCCATGCAAACAGGAGTCTTCCTCCAGCCTACCTGATAGAAAGGACCCCTCAGGTAGTCCAGCATCCAGCTCCCCAAGTTCATCACTTCCACCTCTCCCTACATGCCCTGCAGACCGCCGTGGTCAATAGAGAAGTGCTTCTTCTACATCAGTCAGTCACAAGGCCTCACGTGGAATTGCTTATCCACTCTTGTCTTGATGAGCATTCTTCTTGTAAATCCATGTTTCTTCACTATCCTCGATGATCCCGGAGTGCACCAGAAGATTTACTGGGGCACACATGGAAAACATAAGTTACTGCACAGCCTTAGTAAAAAGGTAGTTAATATCTAAACAAGTTAGACTCGTATTTGACCCAACAGCCATTAAAGCAGAGATTGAATTTAGCATCCTCTACCTGTGACAATTCTTGTCAGAAGATAAACAAGTCTTCCCAGGTAAAGAACAGCCTTTGGGGACAGTAATGCTTAGCTGAAAATAGGTGTGTGTCAGTGTTGCAAACCTTCCTATCCTGTGTGGATTATGTTAAATGAAGATAAAGTATACAGAAATCATATGGAATTATGGAAAATTAGGCAATGAGGTAAAATAAATTCTCCCCTTTTCAAGTTAATTATTAACATTTCTCCAGGAAACAAACGAATGAGACCATTGTCTTCTTTACAGCGGTTGCCCAAGGGTGAGCAAAACAGCTAATTTCATTAGACATAATACGTGGCCGTATAGTCATTGCATGCATATGTGCCTGACCATAAAAATACCTTACACAATAGGAAGTTTCTAAGTAAATGCAAGAATGGAATACGTAAGACAAGACCATTTCATACACTGTTTAAATATGTGCATACTTCAATATAAAGCAAAAATGATTTTTCATCATGTAAATGGGACCACCTTTAGCCAAAGCATGTCAGTTGTTAAGAAGGTAGAAGCTGACTTCCTTGTTTCTAGAGGCTTGGACTAAAGATAGGAGTGTGAAGACAATTTATTACACAAAGCTGAAAAACAAGACATCAGACATGGGGAAAAATCAGAACACTAACTTTTTAAGTAACAGAGAAATTAGAAAGATCTTTTTTAGTTTTGTTCTCAAAGTTCAATGGTCAATAAAGTAATGCATTATAAGATTTTTCCCTTGGAAGGTAATTAAAGTGCATTAAATTTAGCATCTGTAAATGTGTGGCTCTGTGATGCAAGGCAGATGTTGAACACAGAATTTGAACACAGAATTACTGTCAACTCCTGTTCCTTTTTCTTGAGGCATATAATGGAATATGTCCTATTTTTACCTTTCACATCTCTGCTCATGGACCAAATGGCAAGGGGAGGTAGTTACCTCCTTGGAGTAAATCTTTTACAAGGGAGAGTCAAGTGATGTTACATTGTGAAGGTGAAGAGAAGCTTGACTCACACTCAGAGATCTTAGGTACTTTGAGTTGTTGAAAGGCTCAGCGTAGGAGAAGGGGAAAGAATGCTACAACAGGATCACAAAACGTATTGTGAATTAAAACCCTCTATGATTCTGCTTTGCAGATTAATATTATAAACAATAAAGGATGTAATACACTACGCCACTTGCAATTGAAACACTTAAACCTGTAACACATAGTGGGAAAGACGTAAAGATTTCTTTGGATGACCACAGTCCTCCTTCTTTTGCCAGAAACATATGTCAAACATGGGAGTTATCAGTTCCAAGAACTACAACCCTGGAGCTATGGACAGAATTGTGTTTTTTCCCATGCCTGGAACAAATAAACAAACAAACAAACAAGACAAGACAAGTTGAAGTCCTAATGCTAAATTTCTCACTGTGTGAGCTTACTTGGAAACAGATGGTTTATAGAGGTGATCAGGCAAAAGTTGAAGCCTTTAGTGTGAGCCGATTCCACACACAGAGGGAAGACAACAGCAATAGGCAGGCTTGGAGAGACATCTACATAAGCCAAGAGGGGTCAAAGATATAAACACGAGGATGAAGCGAGGAAGGATTCATTACTGGGTTTAGAGGGAGCACCACCTGCAAACATGCAACTTGCAGAGGCTTCCAGAGCTGTGAAGGCATGCATATCTTTTAAATGCTTGAATACTTCAGCCATTGGGAACTAATACACCTGCTGTGCTGGTTAGTTTTTTGTCAACTTGACAAAAGCTAGGCTCATCTGGGAAGAGGAAACTTCAACTTAGGAAATATCAATCATTATATTGGCTAGTAGACAAGTCTGTGGGACATTTTCTTGACTCATAATTGATATAAAGGGGCCAGCTCACTGTGGACAGTGCCATTCCTAAACTGGTGGTCCAGGGTGGTATATGAAGTCTAGTTGAGCATGCTATAAGGAGAAAACCAATAAGCAGTGTTCTTCCATGGGCTTTGCTTCAGTTCCTGCCTTCAGGTTCCTGCCTTGAACTCCTTCCCTAACTTCCTTAATGATGGACTGTAAGCTATAAGGTGAAATAACCCTTTCTTTTCCCAAGTGGCCTTTGATCATGGTGTCTACCACAGCAATAGAAAGCAAACTAGGGCACCTGAAATGAGTGAGCCATAGGTCAATGTCTCTGCTTTTTTTTTTTTTAATCACAGAACCCTTTCCATAGACAGGGGAGGCAGCATGTAAGAATTCTAGCCAGTACCCAAGCCCAGCTTCAGTGATAAACAGGACTTTCTCTGCATTGTGAGCACTGATTCTTAGGATGGGCCAAGTTCATTGATGTATCACATTATCTTACAAAACAGAATAACAAAGTGTAGAAAACAATTTCTACCATACACTTATTTTAGTTACAGAGTTATTCTTTAGGTGGTCTTGGATCTTTCTTGACTGATTATAAAATAATATAATTCTAAGATGACATAAAAATGATACAGAGAAAACAGCGAAAATATTCAAAGATACAAATTCACACCCTAGCCTACATCACATTAATAAACACTCCCCTTGGAGTTAATAGTTTCTGTGTCTCCTGAATTTGTAGCTATGACTGTCACTACAATGATAACAGCTTATATGTAATATCCACCAGCCACTCTATCAAATATTTCATATTCTTGATTTGAGCTTTAGAATTATCTATTGATTTTTTTTATAGTGGAAAAATTAAATATAAAGATGTGACTTGCCAAAGTGGCAGATCATGAACCCCAGTTTTTGACACCAAAGCCTCATACTTTTAAGTACTGTGCCCTATATTCCACCTGGGATGCCATTTGGATAAGGCTAAAAACTAACAAGATATATGGAGCTTCCCTTTTTATTGACAGCTCTTGTTCTCATACAGTCAGCCTTGAGCTCTGCAGTATGGCTGATCAGCCTACATATACAGAGGTTATCAGCAATAATTTCAACAGTTTGGGGACAAAGAGATGGCCCAGTGGTTAAGAGCACTGACTGCTCTTCCACAAGACCAGGGTTCAATTCCCAGCAAACACAATGGTTCACAACTGTCTCCAACTCCAGTTCTATGAGTCTCAACACTCTCTTCTGGTCTCCATGGGCACT